>NW_027103328.1:0-17867 GCF_902728285.1 Clytia hemisphaerica
TACTAAAATTTTGGTAAAACAGCCTTTTTAGGGGAAAAACACTGGAAAAAGTGGCCTTTGACGTGACGCTGCCTTGTATTTCTAAAATATGGCCTGTAAAGTGTATGCGATTGAACAAAATAAAACAATCTAAATATTTTCTAGGGGGTGAATTTTTAGTTTTTCTTTTTTTCTTTCATGTTCACCAATCTGGGGGGTTTTTATGCTGCACTGCCACCCAAATATCCTAAGGGAATATAGTTGGACAGAAATCCTTATTTCTTCTCATAGACATATATATCATATATGAAAGATCATGCAACCTACTAGCTTAATTTTGAGTTTAGCAAATTCCCAAGATTGGCTGAGATTAGCGAACAATTATTTTTTCCCACTTTTAACTTTTTTCTTTTGTCGATTGCTTGCGTCATCGATGACTTAGGCATCATTTCTCAAAATGGAAACACACAGTTTTTCCCAAGCTGCCTACCTATTATTGATATTATCATGAACATATAAAAGACTGGACATCTATCTTTTATTGTCTCTTTGAAGCGAGCTTCGTTGCCGCCTGTATTTCAAAACTTCATTTCTTTGAATTATTTAGGTAAAAGGACTGAGAGCTTAACATTACTCCTAATTCACAAAATAATTATTCTCAAATTCTTTCACAAGTTTGCAATATATTTTATTAACATTTTCAACTCTGAAATGCAGAATTTCAACTGCGTGTATACTTTTGTCACTCCAATATATTTTTTTATGACTTGAAAAAAATAGTATGCCAAAGTTTAGAGTCTGTTCATAAGAACATCATAATTTGAATCCCACACTCTCTAAAATTTTTCCATACTTTTGAGTCAAAATTTAGAAAATTTGGTCGGAGTTTTGGCAAGCTGACGATGATTTTGCCTCTGTTATCTTTGTTATGATAAAGATAAAATACCTGAGAAGAGTAGAACAACAGAGACTTTTGTCAAAGTTTTGACGTTGTTAGCATGATATTCCCAAGAGGCATACCGTCAAAATCAATTGTTTCATTTTATGTTTTTAACAAGGTGGCAACAAAGCTAGCGGTTTGTTCTACAAAAAAAAAGAAGATGGATGTCCAGTTGTTTATATGGTCACGATATTATATACTATTTAATTAAAAACACTTGACTTGAAAACCTGACTTAAAATTGTGGCTTGAAATTATTACCATCATTAGGTATATAGATAATATCAATTTGAATTGAAAATAATTTCAGCACATTTGATAACATATCTTCATTAGGTATCTGAAAATTTGTCAACACTGCTCTGTTTTTTTTAGCACAAAAAAGATTATAACAATACACCCAGATACACCCAAGAATTATGATTTGGTGTTTTGTAATTGTTGCCATTTTTCAGTGTGAGTTGATTTTTATATCCATTGTTTAAAAAGAAAAACAAGAATCTAAGAGTGTAATCTTGCTTCTGTGTTTCAAAAAATAACACTGCTTAGATTGGGTATTTTCTCCAAAATAGAGATAGATAAAAATATTGATCGACACTTTTCAGTTCAGTTCAGCTGTACTTTTTTGTTCACAAAACGTCAAACTATACAAACTGACTTTTTAAAAATGTGAATACTTTGATTTTCTTATTCTATCTATTTCTTGTGATTTTTTTTCTGTTTACAGTTATGAATGGTATTGATACACTTTGGCAGATAATAGAACCAGAAAAACAACTAGACTTAGGACCTTATGATTCGATATCGGTTTACAATGGAACGACTTTTATTATCTCTGGAAAACCTTGCAAAACAGGCAAATCTTTAGCACTTACAATATTAAAGATCGAGCAAAATATATTCATTCACTTTGATGATGTATCAACTAACCCAAAACCAATAAATATTGGTAAGTTAAAAAAAACAACAACATTATATTATTATAAATACTCCCTTTTTACTATTTACTGTTTTGCTGCATAAAATTCTACTGGGTGTCCAAGAATACTCTCCCCTTCAACTTCAAGTTTAAGATAAGCCAGCAGTACTTTTTAACTTTAACAATGAAATGTATGATGCACAGTTTTGTTTCCAAGGAACTTGATGAATTATCATGACTGTAGTTGAATAAATTAAGTGTAGTGACTAAAATGAAATTGAATTAGACAGGACACTTGAGTGGTGACACAGGACATACTGAGGTATATATCCCTTTAAGACATGAAACATCTCATTCATTCTCTATAATGTTCACCATTGGGCCTTAATCCCTGATCTTTATTGGCCTAAATTACAGCGTTTTATTCTAGCGATGAAATTATTGCAAAATCTGTCTACCATCATTTATTATAGACAATGGCTTTGGAGTTGTCATGACAATTAACCAACGTACCGATCATTCAGATCATCTTTATCGTATAAATGTAAGTTAAACAAAAAGAAAATCTCTTATATTACAGAAATACTACTTATCCTTTATATATTTCGTTACGAATATATATTTCGTGTTTTTGTGTTTTTGTAAGAAAAGAAAATTATTGGATTTTCCTCTCATTTTACAGTGAGACCTCATGGGCTTTAGAATGGCTATGTAAAGATGCTTCTTGAATGTGTGTTTTTTCTAAATAATGAAATTTTATTGGAATACTTTTGTTACTGGGGGAAGCACATGATATCTATTAGCAGACGCATGTATTGTCCTTCCCAGGATTCATCAGCGCAACTTGGGTAAGCAAGCATGGACTGCTGTTGTCGTCAGAAGGCTCAATAAACTGAGTGATAATCGCCTGTGTTGAGCGGAGTAGCAGAGCTTGCTCCTTGACAAAGTCTGAGTGCTCAAAGAACCAAATTTCTAAGCACAGAGGCCATCATCTCCCTTGTTTACAACCATTCCCAATAATGATAAGGTCCTCAATGGCTTTACTAAATCATATTTTTAACCATGTTGCTCAGCATTCAGAATGAAGAATAACATAGCAAAAAGAAAGACATGTATTCATTACTTCCTTTTATTTTGACAGATAAAGCCAGTGGTGTTGAACACTACAACCCATCAGGTCATCGACTACCTACCTGGAAGTCTGTTAGAAGTTCACTGGATGATGGATAAAGCTAAGTGTAAAAGGCATATTGCATCCTCTTCAGGTTCGTGTAAGAAATAGCCATTGTCTAAGTTGGAATTTTTGGAAACACAGATGAAACTTTGCAAATTATAGTTTTTCTTGTGCTACAATACTTTTGATTTGTCTGGCTCTAATTTTCAAATAATGTATGGTATGGAGGGAATCAAAAGTTTGATAATTATTTTTTTGTGTTTTGAGGCTGAACCTGGAGTAGCAAGCTCTGATCTTTGCTTTTACCACAAGTACCAGGTGACATGAAATACCAGTCAATCCAAAAGTACTTGCTTAGAGCTTGGGTTTTAAGAAACGAGATAAACTTGAAATAAAACCTTAAGTTATAAGCCGGGCTATCTTCTTTTTTGACTATTAAATTTCCAAGCTCTTCAAGATATTTCTCCAGCCTCAAGATGCTGAAAACTGCCCAAAGCTTGTGTGGGTCACCCAATGAACACATATACATATCCTCGAATAACCAAAATTTTGAACACTGAAAACATTTCATTCAAAGTTGCTTTGGTTCTTTCAATTTTAGATGACCTTAGAAATGATCCAGGGTTTATAAAAGCAGATCAGTGCACCAAATCTATGAGACATGGTGATTTCTCTACAATGTGCTACAAAAAGTCTGAAGCTTTGTATATGACCGTGCTGAATATATGTGACATTCCTTACAGTGTTAAAGTCATCTCTATGCTGGACTCAAAAGAAGCCTCAATACATACCTTTACTTCTGAGAAGTTTGATGAAGACTTGCAAATCACACGTAAGAACTAAGATTATCATGTTTGACTTGTTATGTATCAATTTTCAATAAAATTGATTTTTGAAGCTGGAACTATTTAAAAATCGCCGGAACATTGAATTTCTCGAGCTGTACTTTATATTTTTATGAAATTTTGCACACTGATGCAAAATGACAATACCTAAAATGTGACGGAGCCCGATTTTCGAAAAATATTTTTTCCCGGCCGAAAATGCCAGAAATATGCCGGAAAACCGTTTTTTTTTACATTTTCTCAAATTTTCATCTTTAGCTTTTTCTGATTTTTTGCAGAAAGATGCGTATTTGCAATGCTCAAAACATGGCCGAGTTCGATTTTTGAGAAAAAAATTTTTCCGGTTGAAAATGCCGGAAATCGCCGTCTTTGCAGATTTTCATTATATGTTTTCCTTGTATTTCTATGTTCTTCACACAAAAACATTATTGATAACAATGCTCACCATCAAGCATGATTCAATTGTCAATAAAACTGATTTTTGCGACCAGAACTTTTTATTAATTTTTCCCTACAACCCTTCCCTCTCCCCCCATCAATAATCAATGATGAATTTATTGCGTTATGCATTTTCGCTAAACGATATATTTTCTGACTGATTTTTTTCTCCTCTCATTGCTATCTAACTTTCATCATCAGGTAGGTCCATTCAGCATCTAGCTTGTTCTTATTGTATCTGTTATAAAATAACAGGAACCTAGTGATTTATCCTGTATATGTTATGAAGTTAAAGAGGATTCTAAATAACCTAATCATTTTGAGCACTGGAAGTTGAGATTGGTATTCATCAAATAAATTAAACTCAATCATTGATCTCTTTGTCTTTCTTCTAGACGGATTGCTTGGCAGTCATTGTGGGCTACGCGTCACACAATTCCACAGTCACATGAAAAACCATGAAAAGCAACACATTCAAGTTCAACATGTTTGTAAGAGTATTCACGCAGGAAGAAATTATACCGTCATTGATGATTCTTATTTCACCATCTATGGCATGCTTTGCCCATTGTGTAAGTGAAATACTTTTTATCCAAATTATACTATACACTATCAATAGAACATCAAATGAAAGTGGTCTAGAATAAGAAAGAACATGAAGCAAGAATTTCTATCTAAGAAACAACCTCTTTGGGGAGGTCCTTATTATGAATCGAAAGGGGTCACAGAATAGAGCCACGAGGAACACGAGCAAAGAAATTTTGTTCCTTTCTGTCTATTAAGAGGCTCTCAGGAAGAAAATTTCTGATGAATGAAATAAAACAACAGAATGCACCTTGAGGTTTTATTTTGAGAATCAAACCATTGTATCAAACCCTGTCATAGGCCTCGATAATTAATATCAGGAAAGACTCTACAGCTATCTACACGCTTGTCTCCCGAATAGACGGGGGGGGGGGGTCCGAATAAGCAGGGGGTAGGAAAATTTTCTAAATTCTAATAAGCGGGGGGCGGGGATGGAATAAGAGGGAGGAGGGGTAATTTGAAGACAGAATTTTTTTTAACTGATATCAATTTCAACAACAAAAAAGAAACTTTAGCAAATGAACACGTAAAAATAAGAAACAATATTAGCACAAAAGAAAATTTCAACAAATTTAAGGTCTATCTACACTGTAATGAAATATTAAATTATTCGGAATTTAATTAACAGGTGGGTCTTAATAAGAGCGGGGGGGGGGTTGGAATTTTTTTCTCTTAACAATTAGCGGGGGGAGACGTCTCTTCGGGAGACAAGAGTAGGGTTGAATCAACATCAAAACCCTCCGGATATCGTGCGTGCGACAGGTGGAATTATTTTTGTTATAGCTAAATGGATAGTGTCAAAACTCAAGTTTGTTTGATAGAGAAAATAATTTAAGTCCACTTCCTACAAATGATTAAGATCTAACTATGGTGTTCTAGCCACTCCTACACATTGGGTTTTATTCATGGCGTTCTAAATTCATTTTGCGACGCTTTACTTTTATTATAATTAGATTTGCAGCCACGCACAATGCATTTTCTACCCATTTTTTCGGTGTTGTTTTTCTTGCACGACGTCAAAAATGGGTGTGAACATTTTTTTAAACAAATTGACGTCAACACTGCAATGACATCATTAATTAGGTCCACAAGATTTTGACGTCAAAGCACGCTTGCTAGGCCTTGAATTTAGAACGCCATGGTTTTATTGGAAAAGGATATCGCTTTAGGGTCTAATCTCCACTTCTTGGTTTCCTTTACTAGCTGACTGCAAAACACTTAACGCAACAAACAGACGTATTTGTAAACAAAAAATGTTCAACGAAAAAGGAAAAATGTCAGAAGCTGTCATCACCACTAAACTTGAAGTTTGCGAAAAAACAAAAATACGAGCCAAAGTTGACATGTCAGTTGAAGGGTATCCAAAGAATTTTTCCAAAATGATGGAAGCTATGGTTGATTTATTTGATAATTCGAAAAGGGAGAGTCTACATTTAGGTGGTACACATCCTTCTCTCCATCTTGGAAATGGTTTCATGCAGATTGATGGTGGTGAAGTGTCACTGTATGTCAGCGCCGATCATCATGATAATTCACATAAATTTCATGTGATGGTAAGTGCCAAGTAAAACCTCTCTTGTATGTTTTCAATAAGGGGACATGCAAAAAAAATATGTTCGTTGCCGAGAGGTTAAGGGGGGGGGTCGGCCGAAAATCGAGCAAAAGCGAACAGGGGGTCAAGTCTGAAAAGTGTATTTTCGCTTTTGAAGAGAGGGTTCAGCTTTTATTTTATTTGATTGTAAAAAATCTGTCTATACTGGTCACACTGAAAATGTATGCTGCTGCTATAAACCTCTTTGACAGGGGTGGCTATGAATTCAAGATATGCAATACTGCAATGACTTTAGATACTTTTATAAAATTATGGTTGAAAACTGGTCTGAAAGACATTACATTGCTGCATTGTATGAACCATTCATTCTCTTTTCAGCTCTTGCGACATTTCCCACACGTGGAAGATCGATTCCCCTTGATTCATGATGACGTAATCATAGATGAACCTGATAAACCATGCAGTGGAGTACAACCACATAAACGTACGTATATTCTTTCTGATTCTTTTCTATACATCCAGACGATCTCAATTGAACGGAATCGACGATCGAACCAATCGAACCAAATCGAATGCAATCGACCGATTGAAATTCGATTGTCGAACGCAATCGAATCTCAATCGAACGTCAAAATTCTGAGTAATATTCGATTGGTTCGATTGTTGTTCGACTGGTTCGATCGTCGATTCCGTTCGATTGAGATCGTCTGGCTTTATTCTTGCAGCTTCCCAACATCCAAGCTCTCAAATATCACAAGCCGAATGAAATTACTTTCGATTTCCCGTAGAAATTATGCGATGAACAATCCGGGGGTCAATGAATCGACGATCGAACGCAATCGAACGCAATCGAATATCAATCGAATCTGAAAATTGCGGTAATATTCGATTGAGATTCGATTGCGTTCGACAATCGAATTTCAATCGGTCGATTGCGTTCAATTTGGTTCGACTGGTTCGATCGTCGATTCCGTTCGATTGAGATCGTCTGGATATATTAATAGCGGTGCTTTGTGTGTCTGTGTGTCATCACTTTCGTTTTCGCTTTGTTTGTGTTTTAAAATTATGACTTTTAGTCTCTTGCTCCACAAATTTGTTCTATTGGATTCGCGCCATTTGCACACTTTCGATTTCGCAAGCAATGTTTTGTTCTCGATAAGTTTGTTTTGATTGACAGATCGAATAGAGCATGGCTTAGACTTTCTTAGCCTTTGTTTTGAAATTTAAGGCCCATCTACATTTAGTAATTTTAATTTCTGCCCAGCTTTGGCCGATCCTGTTTTTTCCGGTTGGTTCGAAACGCAGGAGACAGGACGCAGGAGACAGGACACAGGACGCAGGTCATACAAACTACAGACCGGAAAATTGTAACACATTCGTAACATATAATTCATAAAATGTTTCTAAAAACATTATACGCAATGGAACATTATACCATATATTTATACAAAATACGCTATTTAGAAGATTTTTAAATGACAAGCCATCAATCCCAAATATTGACAAAATGACATTTAAATTATGTAAATGATGACGCTATCACAAAATACAAGGTGTGTACATCAGTTTACAACAAAATGTTTTTTTCATGCTCAATAGGATGCTGACGGTGCAAGTAGATATAGATTTAAATATTTTGAAAACATTAAATGCTCCAAGAGAGCATTTTTAGAGATATGAAAATAGTGATGTCATTTTCATCAAAAATACGAGATAGGGAATAAAAATATTGATATATTAATAAAATACAAACCTTTGACGCTATTTTAGTCAACTTTTGTTATCATACCCAAGGTGATGCAGGAGATATAATGAGATATGATAAAGTGATTGTGAAATAGCTATTTTCCTGTCAGGGGCTGTTTAAAGATGAGAAAAATATTTTTAACACATGTATTTTGTATATAACATATTATGTAACATGCCAATGACATTGTGAAAAGATAACTGCTATTATACATGCGTGATTTATGTGTAATATATAATACAAGTATTACAGGTCCGTGTTATACACGGCACAAAATGCAAAAGCACGTGGCAAGCATGTGGATAGATTTTGACATTTAAAAAGGTTCTAGACCAATAAAATACCTTCAGAATTATATTTCTAACGATTACCAGTGTTTTTCAAACATTTTCTTTGTCTTTTACATCAATTAAAGCTGACCTGTCAGCACTGACCTGCGTCCTGTGTCCTGCCTCCTGGGTCCTGTGTCCTGCGTTTCGAACCAACCGTGTTTTTTCTTTTCTTTTGTTTGAATCGAATGTATTTAACGATCGTATTTATTAATGACATTCGAATTCTTTTCAAAACAAAACAAGTTTCTTTTATAGAAAAGAACATTTCAAATCATGTAAATCAAAACATAAAAATTAAAAAGTTTGTCGAACAATAATAGCAAAGGGCGATAAAAAGCAAGAGAAGAAATTAGTCCATCTTTTTCTTCATATAAAAACATTCAAGAGGTTGATACTGTTAAAAACTTTGTACGTCATTTTACATGTTTAATTTCGAAAAGCTATGACAAGGGTTTAAAAAAAGCAATTTAGAATTTCACTCCTCTTTACCATGACATTTTCTCAAATTGTCGAAAACTGGACGGCGTATTTAACGCGAGCGAAGCTAGAAAAAGATCTCCGGGGGAGGGTTAGAGTCAAACTTTGAAGATAGCTTTTTATTAATTTGATCATTTTTTAAGCCAGCTTCAACATCCAAAGGACTTTTAGTGCGTTCAGCTCTTCAGCTACAGCTTAACCGGCGTGCGAAGCCGGGTACCGGTTAGTATCAAATATTTGGCGAAAGGTTGTACAGTTGCTCTCGCTAATTCGAACTCGAACAGATACTATAGAAAACGGTACTATAGAAAACTTTTATAAAGGGATTCTTCTCGACGATGACTGAGAGTTAGAATTTTTTCTTCTATTTTAGGTTCAAAAACTGGTGTCCAACCATGGCTATTAATTGTGCTCGTGCTGTTCGGTATTTTACTTATCGTCGCAGTTGCCATCTTTTTAAAATGGTGGCGAAGTAGGCAGCATAATTATTCAAACGCTGATATCGGACTGCCATATCATATCGAACTTGATGACGATGATTTCACAATAGATCAATTCGACCAAGAATGAAAGAGAACGTTGTATGTGTATTGGTGTGAATATGAACGTTTGCAGAGTAAAGTAAACGGCGTTGCAAGCTATGTGTTAGCTTGAGTTGAGGGTTGATTATTGAAAGCATTTTCGGTGTTGTGTGTACTAACTTGACTCGTTGATTGGAGTTTCAATGTTTCACCCAACTATTTGTGAGCGTCGAATACGTAATACAAACTGGCATAGTATATTTTTTTACTTGGCACATACAATTAGTTTATAAGATACTTCAGCCTCAAAATTTAATCAAATTTAGATAGGTGAGAATGACTTCTGGCTGGTTCTAGAGTAATTTTCCAAGTCTATCAGCTCCTGTTATCGCGATTGTAATTTTTGTCAGTTAATGTTAGTTACTAACTTTTTTAGGCTTTTTAGTACGGGGGAGTATTGTGACTGTATCTTAGTACCTGTCTTAAGTAATTGTTAGTCTTGTATGTATTGCAAAGTCTATGGTCTGTATGGTGTAAGTATGTGTGATTGGTAATAAATTTTCTTAAAAGCAAACTACAATTTAATAACAATTTTTCAGTTATTAGAGTATTAATAAAAACGACACCATAGGAATTATTTTTTTTAAACAGCATACCATTTTTCTAGAAATTGATTATGTTATATTGAAGCTTGACTATATATATTAATTAAATAAAACATTTATTTTCTGGGTAGAAAAACTTACAAACTTATCGGATTATCAATATCAAAGTATAGAATTAGATAAAGTTTGTCTTAAAAGCCTCGTATTTTACTCAGAAAACAAATGCTGGCATGGCTTATCTGTTGATAATGTTGAGTTTAATGTAATAACTTGATCTTTTTATGTTATATGTTTGATTATGGCCTATCGAGTGAACCTTAAGATTTCCTCACATCGGGTACCTGGATCCTTTACGAACTGGCACCAACGAGTTTTGTAGTTGTTTATTGTAACTTTTTAAAAGCATAAAGTTAGATTAAAGTTAAGTTTTATTATTTTAACTTTCATAATTTTTAGAATGTTTTTGAACTTCGTAGTTTGTTGTATTTTGATATTCGTAACTTTTTTCGTCATCCATGCCTTTCTTTAAAGGATGTTCTCGAGATTTCAGTCCATCCGAATTACTTGTGAATGCCTTTTTTATTTCTAAAAATTTAAATTTTAGTTCGTTTTTTTTCATGACAAACTTAGAGCTGTTGTGGTGTTTTGTTTCATTTTGTTAGATTTTAGAATACAAAACTGTTTTCGAAAAAATCTGTTCATGAGATGAACGATTTTATCTTTTTTTTCTCTATAATTTTCAATCTCAGGCCCTATGACATGGGGGTATGAATCCCGTCGACGGTCTTCAGGCTTTCTTTGCTACCACTTGACCATTCAGCCGTAACCCGCGTGAACAGTTTTTTCTGGAAAAGCACATTATATTATTGCTTAGGATTTTGATTCGGTTTCCTATTACAAAAATATTTTGTGCTTTATCCTTGTTTGTGTTTTGTTCTTCATTTTTTCATAATATTATTTTTATGATAGGTATTTATTATCTTCTTTTTCTCATTATTATGTTCATTTCAAACAGTTCAAACAATTAGTTTGACGTTTTGTATGATAATTTTATATTGCAATAATATTTATATCACAATTTTCGATTTTTCTTTTTCTGGAAATATCTTTCTTCAAAAAATGTGTTTCTGCTATGATCTTTTTCGGCTTATTCTCCTGCATGCTGTAACCATTCGAATTTCCCAACGCCCTAAAAAAATTATGATGAAGTATCTATAATCAGAGGAATTTGACATTTAAAGCAAGAAAATCCGAAAGTTTCGATTTCGGTTTGGTTGTTCGAGCAAGTAACTTTTTTAATAAGAAGAGAGGCAATAAAAAAGAAAAAAAAGGAAAGAAAACAAAACAAAAAAAAAACGAAAAATGGATGAATGGTAACATATAAATGCTAAGAATAAAATATTGGAACCAAAATATTCTATGCTAAACTAAGACTTCTGACACTTACAGCACTTAGTTTGTCGTAAAAAAGAAACTATGTGCTGTATGTGCAGGGCAATGGTCGAATTTTCGTTCGTTGGCATGGTCGGTCCATTGAGTTTAAAGCCCAAAGGGCTAGAGTAGAATCTCTAACCTTTCTCGGGAAAGAAAAAGTGAAGCCTTTTCTTGGAAGCGATATCAGATTTACATCCCCATATCAAAACTAATTTGGGGATGCATGCAGCCTAGAATCACCTCCCCTTTCGCCTTTCCCCGAAGAATCATTCTTCCTTTTAAGCTCTTTTTTCGTGCTGCGCATTATTCCGCACTTGGTTGGAATCAATAAAATCTCAGCAAATTTAACTATTTGCATAAGGTCCAACTTTGTTCGTCCACTTGCATCTCCCATCATGGCGGCCGGACAGAAGAAGGGAAAAGTTGGTCTTACCCAAGAGCAAATCATCACAAAATTCAATCAAATGCGACAAGAACAGCGAATTGTTATTAATAAAATTAGTGAATTAGAAGCTGAAGTTAGTGAACACAGGTACAGTAATTGTCATTTTTGCTTTAAACCTTTTTCAAGTCGTAACACATCTTAAGCCGGCCATGCGACAAGTTTTTTTTACGACCCACAGGCACAGCATGGTTAGGAAACAATATCATACTCCTGGATGCAAGTGAAATTTTTTCAATCTGCAGACATAGACAGCGGTTCGTTTATTATCACTTAGGGTTAGGGTTGGAGCTCGAGAGTTACAAAGGCTGATATGAAGGCCTTATTTAGAGGCATTCGTACCCCTCCATCTAGTCTGGAGATCCATACTCTCTATTCAAACTTACACCACATAAGCAAAAATCCCATCAGAAACTACTCATTGAGAGTATGGTATTTTTGACCCAGTTTGAATTTGTTTACATTTGCTTTGAATTTCGTGCCAAAAAAGCCGTTGATAAGGTTGGCCAATCAGGTTCACGCACTTCCAATCAAAACAATAATATCGCGTGATTTCAACAATTGTTTGACAGCCAATAGAATTCTGCGACCAGATTTGGCATCTACAAAAATACCCGGCTACTCTGTTATTTCTATATTTTTATTCGTTTTAACTAAATGCTATACTCTGAAATCACACGAACAGAGTAGACGGGTCTCCCAGCTACCCTCCATCCTGAGACTTAACTTCCAGGCAGGCGGTGTCAACCGAACCCTATCGAACCGATTTTCGTTATCGAACCATCTAACTTTATCGAATCATCGAACTTTATCGAACAAAATCGAACGATAGCTGTTCGATTACCGAACCCGATGGAACAGCTATCGAACTTTACGAAAATTTCTTGATAAGTTCAATTTAGTTTGATGAGTGTTCCTTGTTGGATGAAGTTTGATTGATGTTAAATGATGTGGTTCGATGGAAGTTCGATGTGGTTCGATGATTGTGTTGGATTGATTCTACTTTTCTTTACCTTTCAGAAAATTACAAGGTTGTTTAATCAAAACACAGGCACCGTGTATGCTTCACATTATTGCTCTGCTCATTTGAAATAATACCGTGAGTGGTCCTAAATCCGACAGCCCTGCCTAAATCCGACCCCCCAAATAACTGTTATGAAAAAAAATTCTATGTTTACAAACATTCCCTCTCCAATTTGAACAATAAACTATTGCAAGAACTCTTGAAACAAAACATCTAACAAGATAGCTGTAATGTCAAGATCTGAAGATGTCAATTAATGAGATCAAAAACGTGTGAGTTGTAAAAATAATTACCACTATTATTCTGAATCCGTTGTTCCTGTATAGCCTTAACAATTCGGACAATTTTGTATAAAAGCAATTATAGACCTTTTTTCAAAGAGGACGTCCTGTTGAATAATTATGTAGTCCAGCCATAAAAGCAATGATAGAGCCATGCATAATTACTATATCATGCATATTGTAATAATTATGCATGGTTTTATCATTGTTTTTCTGCTGGACTACATAATTATTCAACAGGGTGACCTCTTTGAAAAAAGGTCTATTGTTATTTGGTTCAATTGGTTCAGTGTATCAAATTTCTCAGTTTAGTTCACACAGTTTTTATTTTAGTTTGTATCTTTGAAAGACCCCATCGGATTTAGGCAGGGCTGTCGGATTTAGGACCACTCACGGTAGAGATGACACTTTCTTTAAGAAAGTAATACAAATTCATATCTTTTTTTTTACAAATGAACGACCAAAGAGCTTGTAAAAGCTCCAGCTTGTAAAAGCTCCAGCTTGTCCCATCATGTGCGTTTGGTTTGGGAACGCGAAACGCGAACACAAACTACCAATGTCTAAACTTTTCAATATATCTCCAGAACTAATAGATCTACTAGCCTCTACTAATTAAAGTAAATGAGATAAGAAAAGATAAAACCTTAAAATCAACCAGAATTTACAACCTTTTGTCCAAAGCAAAAGACGTGCTTTTCTTGCCGCCATCTTGTTTTCAAATGAGAATTCTAGAGAATTCCATTCGTTTCCAGCTCCCGCGGTCTTTTTCATCCAATCAGATCGCGCGATTTCACTTTCGCTTTCTCTAGTCCAATAAGACTGCCAGATTTGAGTCATGTGACATCTCTATTAAAAAACCCGCGCGAAATACAGGGGTCACAAAATAGAAATACAGGGGGTCACACTACTGGCTACAGGAACTGAAAGCAAGCAATTAAGGCCAATATTTTTGGTTTTTCTGAAGGACAAAAGGTATAGGAAGCTTTACTGAAAGAGGAAATCTTATTTAAAAGATATGGACAAAAAAAGGCACTTTTTTGGGTGATAATTAATATTTTACTTAGAAACTTTAATTCTCTACCCCCGTCTCACCCCCCTGATATGAGCAAGGGAACCATGTTGGCCACCCCTACTGAAAATTTCAGATCAAAACAAACAAGGAATTAATTCCTGTAACTCGAAGAAAATTGGAAAAAGCTGGTTTTTGACTGTTTCTGATCCTAAAGTGCTATTTTTTGGTAAAAGCTATGCAATTTATGTTTGGATTTCTAGAAAGCTTACCCATTCATTGTCAATATATTTTTTATTTGAAAGTAATCTCTTCATGGAATAAAAAGATATAGTCAAATCTTGTAGGGTTATTTTTCAAAAATTTTTTGCCAAATTCGATTTTCGCATTTCGCCATTTTACCCTACGCAAACGCACGTGAGATATTAGCCTGGGAATCCATGCTATGATTTCTTCTTTGATAAACTGATGGCGAAATGTATAGCATGGTACGGGCTGAGAGTTTGAATTTCTCAGATCCTAATAACGGTTGAAAACATAGCCAATCAAATTTTGTTATTCTTAAATGGTCACACTTTCTTAGAGAAAGCGCAAGTTTCGAAATTTGGTTTTTATTTTAGTAAGTGAGGACAGCGCTAAATTCGAATATCCCACTGTAAAAAATGTGAGTCCAATATTGGACTCACAGCTCAAACCCGTCTTGTGTACATCAAATTATAAAAAAACACACGACGGGTCTCCTGTCTAGTGAGATATAGGATGGCCCGCAAGAATGGCCCGTGGGCGGCCGCCAATACGCCCTCGGAATATAAATAAAAAATTTGGTGTTGCTGCAATGATGGTCGAAATATGTTGAGATTTTAGTGTATTTTAACCTTTTTCAGAATTTACAGTTCGGGCAAGAATTGCTATTTTAGCAACTTTCTTTCATTGAATATTTCAATTTTGGAGGGGTTCGGTGGCTTCTAGTCTATATTCCAAGCCTTATTGGAGCAAATTTGAGCTTTTAAATCCTGAGATGCTAAGGTCTTAATTTTCATGAATCAGGTATGTGTACCACAAAACCCACAGGTACCTCAAAACCAACAATTTCATTTCAGGAGTTCTAGAAAACTCTAAACTGTTTTTATCAGCATAACTTTTTAAGATTATGTTGGCATAATAGTTTCTTTATTATTTAAAACAAAATTAAGCATTATTGATTGGGTGAAAGTTTTTTATGAAGATTTAACGCTAGAAATCTAGCTTCAAAATTTTTGATTTTTTTCAAAAAATGGTCAGATAAGGCACTTGCTATTGGCTAACCTATCAATCTTTCGTTTTCTATTACCTCTAGGCATAACACAAATATAGGAAAAAAGTCTTAAGTGCTGTAAGCAATGTGTTTACTTTAATTGCTCTAAAAAAACTCACTTTTTATTTGTGGGTTTTGAGGTACATATGAGAAAAATTGCGAGTTTTAGAATTTCTTGATGTTGAACACAAAAATATTTATCTATTTCTCAAACATACTTCTGGAATACAATTTTGTGAAACATTTTCAAGAAAAACTATGCAAAAATACAACAATAATGTTTAGCACATAACTCAAAAGCTTAAAAAAGTATGGATATTTATTACATCATATTTACTAAAGCTAGACGGTTTAGTCCTGATACTTTGTTGAACATATTTTCAATTAAATCATAATCTGGAATGTTCATTTTTTTCCTCGAATGGGAATGACCTTTAATGGCTCCGCTATGATGTCATTAACTGGGAAAATGCTTATATCTAGAAGATGGTCTTGGGTGTTTTCAAGAACAGTACCACTCCTAACTTTAGGCTTTAGACAGTGTAACTGAATTGAGTCAACAGCGCCATCTTCATCTTTTAAGAATCTCTTCAACAAACGACCAATATACAACCTTTTTGTTTTCTTTGTGGTGTAGATGGCCGCATACCAGTCTGTTGGCAGTGCCAGGCCTTTCCAGCAATTCTTGAGTTTTGGGATGTCGCTTTCATCATCAGTTTCATCTTCGGACATTTCGCTTCCTTCCGATTCAAATTCCCCACCTTCCTCATCTGATGACGAATCCTCCTCAAACAATCGTTTAGAGATTTAATGTTGTTTAGTTGGTAATATCATCAGTGATTTGATTCCATTAACTTTATAGCTTGCTTTGCTGCAAACTGAACGAAGAACATAGACATACTGGGAACTGCTTTAATCCCATAGCCAAGCATTTTTGTTGTAAACAGATACATTAAGTTTTTGCATTTGATGAATGTTTCTCTGATCTCCTCTCTCTTCTTCTTTTTCACTTTCCTTCTTCAGCTTCTCATCCTTGATTTTTTTACCTTGGTTGCTACATCTTTAGCCCTCATTGAACCGTATACCTGAGTCACCCTTGTAGTTGTGGTTGCTTTCTTTTCTTCATTTGGCTTAACCTTTTTTATTGTCAGAAGGCCAGGAATTTCCTCCAGTTGGATGCTTCTTTCTGCCATCTCCCTTATCAGGGACTGAGCTTGGTCAAATTTAGCCTTCCAATAATCACGAGAACCTTTTCTTTTGTCAGAAGGAGACATGATGAGTGATGAGTCTGGAGTCGATGTATATGTTGATGGAGGGATTTCTTCTTGTATACATGCTACTGCTCTGTCAAACTTTTCTTGCTGCATGAAGTTTACGCTCAATCCACTTGATGTTATTCCAACCCGCTTGGCACATGAAACTAATGTTAATGTTGTTAATCTTTATCTGCCCATTTAGGCCATATCTCTCCCAAGATAGTCATAAAAGCCTCACGATTTATGTTTTGCATGGGATTAAAAAGGGGTTCTTAAGCTTTTCGATATTCATGGTGGAGATTTAACTGTAATTGCACTGTAATTTCAACAACCTCAAATGCTTTGCAAAGTCTTCTTTTCATAGTAAATAATAGTTTCATTTGCTTCAATTAATGCCTAAATCAGTTTGATTCACTATCCAGACGATGCAAAAAAGTTTCTATCATTTGCAATAAATAACTATGTACGGATGTTTTGTAACTTTCATGAGTGCTAACAATAGTCAATGCAGTTTCCAAAATCATTCAACACAATTAGGAAAACAAGTAAGCCTTAATTTTTACATACAAAATACCTATATGAAATACAAAATCAATTGTCAAAAAGTTTCAGGTAGAAATATAACGAGGGGAGAAATAATTTGCAAAACTACCTTGTGGGTTTTGAGGTACATCTATTGTGGGTTCTGTGGTGTAATAGGTAATTCTGTTGAGACTAACTTATCAACATATGAATAGTTCTACAACAAACTTACCTAGATGTACAGGTGCAAATTTTTACCTTGATTGACCCAGTGGATTTAAAGATATTGTCAATAATATAAATGTGGGTTTTGAGGTACGTATTCAAAAAAAGCAAAAATTTTAAAAAGCAATGATATAAAAACAATCTAACATATAACATTGAAAAATATCAGGAAGAACTCTTTTCATGGGACTCTTCGCACCATCAAACAATTTACTTGATAAAGGCAGCCCAAAAAATAATTATTTAGGTCAGAAATTTAGTGTGGG
>NW_027103329.1:0-3595 GCF_902728285.1 Clytia hemisphaerica
TGAATTATGCCAACACTGTCGAAACTATCTACACCCCAAGGTTCAGATGTTTCGAAGTCCCGAGTTGATCTATAACAACACTCTCCAAAGTAGTTACAACCCCAGGTCCCAAGGTGCCAAAGTCTTGAGTTGAGCTGTGCCAACACTCTCTAAAGTATTTACGCCCCCAAGTCTCGAGGTTCCGAGTTGAATTATGCCAACACTGTCAAAACTATCTACACACCCAAGGTCCCGAGGTCCTGAAGTCCCCAGTTGAACTATAACAACACTTTCCAAAGTATCTACAACCCCAGGTCCCGAGGTCCCGAAGTCCCGAGTTGAACTATGCAAACTCTTTCCAAAGTATCAATTCCTTCAAGTCCCGAGGTCCCGAAGTCCCGAGTTGAACTGCGCCAACACTCTCCAAAGTATCTATGCCCCCAAGTCCCGAGGTCCTGAAGTCCCGAGTTAAATTATACTAACACTGTCAAAACTATCTACACCCCAAGGTCCCGAGGTCTCGAAGTCCCGAGTTGAACTGTGCCAACACTCCAAAGTATCTACGCCCCCAAGTCCCGAGGTCCCAAATTCCCGAAGTCCCGAGTTGAATTATGCCAACACTGTCGAAACTATCTACACCCCCAGGTTCAGATGTTTCGAAGTCCCGAGTTGATCTATAACAACACTCTCCAAAGTAGTTACAACCCCAGGTCCCAAGGTGCCAAAGTCTTGAGTTGAGCTGTGCCAACACTCTCCAAAGTATTTACGCCCCCAAGTCTCGAGGTTCCGAGTTGAATTATGCCAACACTGTCAAAACTATCTACACCCCAAGGTCCCGAGGTCCTGAAGTCCCCAGTTGAACTATAACAACACTTTCCAAAGTATCTAAAACCCCGAGGTCCCGAAGTCCCGAGTTGAACTAATGCAACACTCTTCCAAAGTAGTTACAACCCCAAGTCCCGAGGTGCCAAAGTTTTGAGTTGAGCTGTGCCAACACTCTCCAAAGTATTTACGCCCCAAGTCTCGAGGTTCCGAGTTGAATTATGCCAACACTGTCAAAACTATCTACACCCCAAGGTTCCGAGGTCCTGAAGTCCCTAGTTGAACTATAACAACACTTTCTAAAGTATCTACAACCCCAGGTCCCGAGATCCCGAAGTCCCGAGTTGAACTATGCAAACTCTTTCCAAAGTATCAATTCCTTCAAGTCCCGAGGTCCCGAAGTCCGGAGTTGAACTGCACCAACACTCTCCAAAGTATCTACGCCCAAAAGTCCCGAGGTCCTGAAGTCCCGAGTTAAATTATACTAACACTGTCAAAACTATCTACACCCCAAGGTCCCGAGGTCTCGAAGTCCCGAGTTGAACTATAACAACAGTCTTCAAAGTATATACAACCCCAGGTCCCGAAGTCCCGAGTTGAACTGTGCCAACACTCTCCAAAGTATCTACAACCCCAGGTCCCGAGGTCCCGAAGTCTCGAGTTGAACTGTGCCAACACTCTCCAAAGTATCTACAACCCAAGGTCCGAAGTCCCGAGTTGAACTGGGCCAACACTGTCCAAAGTATCTACAACCCCAGATCCCAAGGTGCTGAAGTCCCAAGTTGAACTGTGCCAACACTCTCCAAAGTATCTACAACCCCATGTGCCGAGGTTCCGAAGTCCCTAGTTGAACTGCGCCAACACTTCAAAGTATCTACGCCCCCAAGTCTCGAGGTCCCGAAGTCCCGAAGTTTCTAATTGAATTATGCCAACACTGTTAAAACTATCTACACCCCTATGTTTAGAAGTTCCGAAGTCCCGAGTTGAACTATAACAACACTATCCAAATTATCTACAACCCCAGGTCCCAATGTTCCGAAGTCCAAAGTTGAACCGTGCCAACACTCTCCAAAGTATTTACGCCCCCAAGTCCCGACGTTCCGAGTTGAATTATGCCAACACTGCCAAAACTATCTACACCCCCAGGTCCCGAGGTCCCGAAGTCCCCAGTTGAACTATAACAACACTCTCAAAAGTATCTACAACCCCAGGTCCCAAGGTGCCGAAGTCACGAGTTGAGCTGTGCCAACACTCTCCAAAGTATTTACGCCCCCAAGTTTCGAGGTTCCGAGTTAAATTATGCCAACACTGTCAAAACTATCTACACCCCAAGGTCCCGAGGTCCTGAAGTCCCCAGTTGAACTATAATAACACTCTCCAAAGTATCTACAACCCCAGGTCCCGAGGTCCTGAAGTCCCCAGTTGAACTATAATAACACTCTCCAAAGTATCTACAACCCCAGGCCCCGAGGTCCCAAAGTCCCGAGTTGAACTATGCCAACTCTCTCCAAAGTATCAATTCCCTCAAGTCCCGAAGTCCCGAAGTCCCGAGTTGAACTGCGCCAACACTCTCCAACGTATCTACGCCCCCAAGTCCCGAGGTCGCGAAGTCCCGAGTTAAATTATACTAACACTGTCAAAACTATCTACACCCCCAGGTCCCGACGTCTCGAAGTCCCGAGTTGAACTATAACAACAGTCTCCAAAGTATTTACAACCCCAGGTCCGAAGTCCCGAGTTGAACTTGGCCAACACTCTCCAAAGTATCTACAACTCCAGGTCCCAAGATTCTGAAGTCACAATTTGAACTGTGCCAACACTCTCCAAAGTATCTACAACCCCAGGTGCCGTGGTTCCGAAGTCCCTAGTTGAACTGCGCCAACACTTCAAAGTATCTACACCCCTAAGTCTCGAGGTCCCGAAGTCCCGAAGTTTCTAACTGAATTATGCCAACACTGTTAAAACTATCTACACCCCCAGGTTCAGAGGTCTCGAAGTCCCGAGTTGAACTATAACAACACTCTCCAAAGTATCTACAACCCTAGGTCCCAAGGTGCCGAAGTCACGAGTTGAGCTGTGCCAACACTCTCCAAAGTATTTACGCCCCCAAGTCTCGAGGTTCCGAGTTGAATTATGCCAACACTGTCAAAACTATCTACAACCCAAGGTCCCGAGGTCGTGAAGTCCCCAGTTGAACTATAATGACACTCTCCAAAGTATCTACAACCCCGGGTCCCGAGGTCCTGAAGTCCCCAGTTGAACTGTGCCAACACTCTCCAAAGTATCTACAACCCCAGGTGCCGTGGTTCCGAAGTCCCTAGATGAACTACGCCAACACTTCAAAGTATCTACGCCCCCAAGTCTCGAGGTCCCGAAGTCCCGAAGTTTCTAATTGAATTATGCCAACACTGTTAAAACTATCTACACCCCCAGGTTCAGAGGTCCCGAAGTCCCGAGTTGAACTATGCCAACTCTCTCCAAAGTATCAACTCCCCCAAGTCCCGAGGTCCCAAGTCCCGAGTTGAAATGCGCCAACACTCTCCAAAGTATCTACGCCCCCAAGTCCCGAGGTCCCGAAGTCCCAAGTTGAATTATACTAACACTGTCAAAACTATCTAAATCCCCAGGTTCCCGAGGTCTCGAAGTCCCGAGTTGAACTATAACAACAGTCTCCAAAGTATATTAAACCCAAGGTCCCGAATTCCCGAGTTGAACTGTGCCAACACTCTCCAAAGTATCTTTAACCCCATGTCCCGAGGTTCCCGAAGTCTCGAGGTGAACTGTGCCAACACTC
>NW_027103330.1:0-39745 GCF_902728285.1 Clytia hemisphaerica
CATCATCACCACCAAAAATTTGACATTTGCTTCAAATTATTGAAAAGGTTTTCTTACTCACGCAAAAGTCTGAAAATCTAATAAGTAATGTGCATGTACAGTAAAAAGTGATAGAAGGTATCAATAACGTCATCCTGTCCAAAGCATTGACTTTGGCTCTATTATATTGAGAATGTCTATATCCATTGAAAAGTATTTTCATGCTGATGTGGAGCACCATAAAAAGCAGTTCGACTGTAGCACGAAAAAGGTTGTGTTTAATCTTGCCATTAGGTTTGATTCAGTAGCAATTACTTAATCATTTTTGAGATTTCATATAACATGCCAGTGGAGGCTTTTGACTGCCAAGGCAGTTGAATTTTCTACTTTTAACATTACAAGAGTATCCATGATTCGATCTTTTTTGAGCTAACATGAAACTATGACAGGAGAAATTTGATAGTGTGGAAGAGTTTTCTGCATCTTCGGAATTGCCCAGATTGACCTGTAAATAGTACCTGCTTCTTTGATCTTTGGGGATAACACAGGGCTATCCACGGGGGGATGGGCGGTTCTCCCAAAAAAATAAAAATTGCCAAAAAAGGGCAAGTTTCCCAATAGAAGTGAAGGGGTCTAAGTTTTGTAACCTTTTTCTGGCTACATCTGACCTTTTTAAGTCATCCTTAAGTGCTTGACATTTCTTAGAAGTTTTTTTTACTTTTTACCTTTTTATGACATTAGTTCACTTTTGAGATTTCCACTGCCATTTGTTAAGCTTTTGAACTTGCTTACAGCAAAAATTTCGCCTGCGGCGCAAATTTCCTCTAAAAAAAGGTGAAAATTTTTCCATCTCGCCCCCCGAAACGAAACTCGTGGCTACGCCTCTGTACCACCGTATGTTTTGGCAGTTGAGTGAAGTCTTCAATACATAGTCTAGCGACCCAGTTTAATAGAAAAGGTGCCAGCGCACTTTTATCGAAGGCTCTGTATATTTAAAGGGCGTTTACGATGGTATTTTCTGTAATTGAATTGAATTGGATACAAGAATCGGAATCCCAAGTCTGAAAGATAGGCTTGCGTTATGATTGTTGAGATCTTCAAACTTTGACTATGACAAAAATCAGTTTTCTAAAATTTAACCAACAAATACAAAGACCTGAGAACAAGCTCTGAAACTGGTAAAAGTTTCGAAGTTATGGTGATCGTGGAACCTATATCACTCTCTTTACTATCGAGGCATCAAACATGGAATAGTCTGTCTGAAAAGTAGTTAAATCATCAATCATCCAAGATATAAGAGTTTAAAGAAGGTCTTGGAAAGAGGAAATGTTTGGGATGATTGTCAATTCACTATGTTTGCATATCTGTAATATCTGTATCTTGAATAAAACAAACCAATGTTTGAGTGATTTATAGATGCCCATGTGCTTGCTTCAAATCTTAAAGCTTTACTATTACTTGTTGGGCCCCCGGGCGGTTTGTGTTAGTAATGCGTGAAAATCCATATTTTATTGCGTGAATGCGTGAATCTGCCCTGTTTTTAGCGTGACGCCGTGAATTTTTCCTTCTCCCCAAATTTGTGAATTTCCCCTATTTGACAATTTCCCTGATTTTTTCCGAAAATTTCCCCGTTTCCCAAAAAATCGGGTTTGCATGAATTTGAGAAAAAACTGCGTGATGCGTGTATTTTGGTCCACTAGGGCCTCTTAGTTGACCTGGTAATCAAACCTTTTAACCTATCCATCGTCAATAGGAGATCTACCTAAAGGGTTTTAAGCGCCAGTTCTAAGACAGGCTGTGATGTGATGTATCACAGATGCAAGGTATTGTAAAAACACACAAACGTATAACCCAGAACTCATATCAATTGAAAAAATGGACTAAAAACATCTCGATGATAAAAAAGAGATTTGACATTCCCGTTACACTTACCCCTTCAAGTTCCCACCTGCTAAGAAATTCTCAACGGTTTATTATGCTACAGGGGTGTAAAAATAAAATGACGATTATTAGTTTTGCTTGATGACACCGATGGTTTTTTTAGCTGCCTGCTACCGTAAGCGAACTAGATGAAGCGAATCTGTAATGAACTAGATTACCCTTGTGGGTAAAGCGACAGAAAAGGTTCTGAGAGTTAAAACCATTGGAATCTCTTCCACTTTCAATCAGTATTTCAGAGCATGATTTAGCCTTCGGCTTATATTTCATTGATATTGCTTTATACTCACATTAATCCTACATAACACATTACTCAGTAAAATTTCAGACTTTTTAGTATTGCGAAAATAATGTTCAGCTCGAAAAATCCTTTTCCGGGGTGTCTATAGATGTTCTCATTAGTGCGGTTTTAAGTTTGTCGGTCAAATTTTAGGCTTTTCACGGTTTTCGGTTCATTTATTGAGTATTTTAAGTTTCGGGCCCATTTGATTTTGACTGGTAGTACAATACTCTGAACGAGGTGTGTATAAAAGATTATTTCGTAGTATTCTCGAGATTACGAGAGAAACGAGAAAGCAAGTACGCAATTTTTGGAAAAATTGCTTATAGAAAGAAACTTCGGGAAAACACAAATCGAACCACAGACAAAATCTCTTTTTTCAGGTTTTCAAGGAATTCTTAATCCTGTACACTTTTTCAAGGTGGTTTGGTCTATTTTAAAGTTTCTCATAAGCTTTTCAGGTTTTCAAGGTCCTCTGTATCACTCTTTTCAATAATTGAAGCAAATGTCAAATTTTGGTGGTGTGATGACTTCCATTTTAACACCTTTTGTACTTTTACTCACATTAATTTTTATGACTTTTTTGTAAGCAAAAGTTGTTCAGCATGAAAAACCCTTTCCAACGGTATTTATATGTCCATGTTCGAACATCAAAATTTTAAAAAAATCCGCCATTTAAATCCACCATTATTAAAATGCCCAAGGTGTGAAAAGTGCACTCGTGGTTTTCACTCCTAAGGACCTAACGAACACATTTCAATCAAAAAATTCAGGGTACGCAAATTTTGGGTCCCTAAAATTAAGCCTGAATTCCCCTGGACCATTAGGCAGAAACGTTCAAACATAATTTTTGGTCAAAAAGATCAAACCGAGGAGATCAATTTTTGATTTTTTTCATCTTTACATAGTGGGAAATACTTTTAGGATCGAAGGCATTCAGTTTCCAAAAACTAAAGGGAATAGTTTGTAAAAGTCAAATTTTGGTTAAAAAACGGCTAAAATCGATTTTGTCAAAAAACACCAAAGAAGGAGAGAAAAAAGCCAAAGATTGTTTTTGGACAGCAGTTTTCGGTTTTTTGTCACGGTAAGATTAGTTTTCCGTCAAAACCATTAAAGGGGTTCTTTGAACCGGATTCAGTGCCAGCAGACTTGTTTTAGCAGATATTTTTGTAAAAACGCGATTTTGCAAAAAAACCTCCAAGAAGAGTGCAAAAAATTCTTTTTAGCAATAGTTTCAAAAAATTAAATTCTAAAACCTTTACTTTGCTGAGTCAGCTTTTTCTAAAAACAGGTAAATCGAAAAAACACCACGGAGGATTGCAAACTCCAGCCTCGTTTTCAAAATCGTCCAGGATAGACTTTTTAAGACCTGGGTTTCCATAATCAGCATAAAATTTCCGTTCCAACGGTATATAACAACCCCATTCTTTTTTAGGGTTAAGCAAAAATGCCATTTTTGGATTCTGCTCCCCGACTACGAGTAAATAATTGATTGACATTGATGTGCGCTCAAAGACGACCGTTGCGAACGTTTTCAATCGAATGTTTACATTCGAAATTTGAATCCCAGACCAGAAAAACAAAACAGAAAGAAAGATAAAAAACAATTTGATGCGCGCATTTTGTACAGTCTGTAGATTTATTTTTGACGTTTGCTTTTATAAGATATCTGGTCTGTAAATTTATCAAAACTTTTCCTTCAGCTCTTCGGTCGAAGCTCAAAAATGCAAATATGAACAGAAAAGTGAAAGAAAACAACCAAAAACACTCCAATCTCTTCAAAAGGATTGAAGCTAAGTACATGAAAAGGGAACACAAAGGCCACACAGTATCGAAAAGTGAATGCCAAGCGGAAGAAAAGTTTTTGTTGTTTTAACATTTAACAAGGGAACAAACAACTCCCTTTTGTGAATCATAAAGAAGTAATGTCAGAAATATTCAATACAACCCCCAAAATGTACTGTATATACTACTGAAATACATTGAAATAATCTGCACACATATCTGTAGAACTGACAAAACAATTATCTGGAGCCAAAGTGATCAAAGAATCCATGTGGTAAAAAAATATACACTCATACAAGTCCAAATTCAAGCATCAAAATGTAGTTTTATGAAGCAAAATTTTGTTGGTGCACACAGAAGATACATCAGGGCACTTAAATTCAATAAATTTAATTTCTAATCCTTTACAAAATCTCCACATTAAACAAGAAAGGAGGAAGAAAAAGAAGCAAACTTCCTTCCGCCTACTTTTTTTTCGAAATCCAAATATATTTTCCAATCTATGATTCGGTGCCTCACAGAAAATGTAAACATTACGTAATGTTATATTTGTAGACACTCGCCAGCTAAAAATGTCTTTAGCCGTATATCGGCTAAAGGCGGCAAATCTCTGGACAAAGGAAATATCGCTTATTAAGCGATCCGTTAGTGGATGCCAGCAGCCTAAANGAAGCTATCTATTACGTACGGAATCTATTACGTGAGTTTTTCGCAGGCTAGCGCCCAAATCTCAAGGCTAACTCTGTCCCGTGAAATTTAACCTGTACGTCATAGTTTGGGGAGTGGATCTATTGCGCGAAATTCTCCAATCTCACGTAATAGATATCGATTAGGATATAAGCATGATCCAGGGAAATTTACCTTACGGAGATTGGGCTGAATCGTTTAGGATCAAAAATCACCCGAAAAAAATGTAAACAGAAAAGAAACTTTGGTAGATTTTTTTTGACTTCTGACAAGTTTGAGCTGACAGAAGAAAGTTTTTGAATCTCATCTGTGGAAACTATGATGCATACAAACAAAGTGAAAGAATTTATTGCTCAAAAGAAGGTCAAGATGTAAGTGTAATTAAATAACCTTTGCTGACGTTTTTATCAAACCAAAACAAACAGAAAGTTTCTTTCTGGATCTTTGTGTATGTTTGTTTTTCGTCTGTTTTTTAACTTGCTTTTTTTATGCTCTCAAAGTCCAAATACATCCAAAATAACCTTTACAATGAACAGCATGTAACCATATTTCTTTTTCATGTTTTGGTAGTGTTTCTGTGGTGCCACCATCAAGTGCGAAGAAGCCAAAGTTATAATGTCACCCACCCAAAGCAACAAACACGAAAAAGACTGCTCTGCCAAGCTCAAATAAATTTACCCTTCCACCCGAAGCATAACAGAAGAAATCTTTATTTATTGCTCCAATTTCAACTGCTACAACTAAGCAACGAGATTCAATTTCTACTCTCCATCATCAACCATATATTGTACGTACAAATCAGCCTGAGTAAGAACCTGATGTCACACAACCGCTGAACTTCAAACCGTTCTCAAAAATTATATAAAGCTCTATCTTCTGGACAACCGCTACTGCTTTAAGTTCTCAATCCTTTACTGAAAAAATTTTTATTGACTGGTCATCCTTCAACTTCTTCGACATTATGTTATAACGTTCCAGCAGAAAGTTTAGTAGTTTTGATTCTAAAGAGACACCTCCCTTCCTAAAAAGGTGATATTGATATCTTGGAAATGCAAAGAAGTAGAAGAAGGAACACCTGCCAGATATGAAACTCGAGACCTGGTTTGCACACTTTATTATAAGAGTGTTTTTATTGGTAATGCTAATGGTTGAAGCATTCAATATAGAAATGCAGCTAAATAAGGATGACAGACTGTACACTATGCTCTTACAGATTATTTTTTTTTTCTTTATAAATAAAGCAGTAATTTATGATTGGTACCTATGTAAACTAGGAATGAAATTATGAAATTATATATCTTTATTGCAATGTTAAGAATTCATTGAAATGATAAGTCATAGACACATATTTTTTGTTTATAAAAATGTTGAATAAAAATAGTAAAAGTAATACAGAGAAAAACTCTGACTATGCTTGTCTAGTTTTAATTTTTGTGTGAAAACATTTGTCTTGGGAAAAAACTTAGTAGATTAAGATTGAAAGTAAGGGATTATAGATTGTGAATTTGAATTTGTGCTGTGGCTTTGTGGTCTAGTGCTAGCGTACGAAGCTTCTGAACTGAAGGTTCTTTTCATGTGTGTGGGTTCGATCGAATCCCAGGCAAATTTCAAAATATCAAAGTTGAACTCTAAAATTGACTAACAGTTAGTCACACTAGGAAATCAAGCTTTCAGAAAAAACAGCATCAGTCATCTATAAGATGTATTTGCAACAACAAGGATGACAATTACCTGAATCAAGTTTGCAAGACAATTAATTAAAACTTGAAAGTTTGAAACAAAATAAAACGTGCAGCAGCCAAAATCAACCAACCAAAATTTGTCATTCGATTCCCGAGACAGTACTTCGATTTTTAAGGCCTTGTTCATACACTAAAGTAAAAATAATTCTGCACATGTAAATGGGTCAGTGTTTGAGGTCCGGCAAAGTCTCCGGGAAATAGCCTATCCGGCAGTGCGCAGATCTAGGTGGGTTCCGTCTCCCCGTAGATCTTTTTCTTGGGAAGTTGGTCTTTAAATTAGTTCTTAAGGTTGGTTTGGCTCAAATTTTTTCATCTATGGCTCAAATTTTAGGCAATTTCTCATAGTTTTTGAGAATGTTAATTTCATTAAAAAGCGCTGGGTTATTTTTTCATGAATCCCTTTAAAAGTTTTGCGGTGCATTTTTTTGCTTGAGAGAAGTAAACGACATAGCGCTTTTGCAGCATTAATCTTTGATATGCATTTTGGCGGGGGACGTAAGTGTAACTAACTGACTAAGTCCAACATAGAAACATCATCCTGAAAGTTCAGAAACTCCAGAAAACTCCAGATCAAAGATAGAAAAATATACAAGATCTACAATCACCCGTATGTGTATGAAGGCCACGTGTGGCCACGACACACACCACGCCACCACAACGACCCTCGACATGGCCCGAGAATTCTCGGGCCTCTTTGGGCCATGTTCGGGCCCAAGAGACCCTATCAATTCTTTTGGCCCGAACATTACCCGAGTCATTCGGGTCATCTTCGGGCCATGTTAAATGTTAAATTGATTCAGCATGTCCAGTCAAACAAAATAGTACAAAATAAGATTTGTCTGTTTTGTTTATATCGCTCAAAAAAACTTTACGAGCTTCCCGTGGACAGGCTTCAGTTTAAAACCAGGACCAGTTTACTAGCAAATATTTCCACCCTAAGTATATTTATGTTTGCATACCAAATAAGACATTTAATATTTATATGAATTTACAACATTCATATATTTAATATAATTAAGAGAAACCAAGTTTTTCTCAAAGAAAATGTTAAAAAAATTCAGTCCTGAAATTACACGCCTGTTTAAATCATGTTTTCAAAAATTGGCCCGAGTGTGGCACAGTGTGGCCCGCGTCGTGTGGCCCGAACACGGCCCGAATTCTCGGGCCATACTCGGGCCTTACGCAAATTCCAATAAAAGTTTTGGCCCGAGAATTCTCGGGCCATGTCGAGGGTCGTCCACCACACCGTGTGACTAACTGCCTTTCATTTCATTTCCATGCACAAAAATAAAAGACACACAAAAATTAATAGGATTAAGGTATTTTCCTTTTTGCTATGCTGTATGATGGTGTTTTTTTCTGGCTGCTGCTAGCATATGATGGTGTAAATCTATCTGGTGCATCATGATATGGCAGAGCAGCAGGGCCAGCCAGAGGAGAGGGGGCGGGAGGAAAATCCTGTTTTTTGTCACCTGAAAAACATTTTCCCCATAAAATTCATAGATTTAGTAATTAGATAATCAACTTCCTGATGAGAAGTAGGCAAAGATAACAAGATAAAAACGATAATATTCTTAGAATTTTTTCCACAAACCTGACACACAACCACACACCACTAATTTTCAAGCAATCTTTATCACCGAAATTAAATGGTTGGGATGTAAGATAATAAGATTATTCTCAGGGGGTCATTCAATGGTAGGTTTTTATACTCAAAAGGTTGGGATGTAAACTTATTAGATTTCCGGTGTGACTGGCCACCGGTAATGTTCGGGAAATTACATTCGCTGCGGAATTCTGCAACTTTTTTAGCGCTGTCAAACTCCGCAACAACACGATGTTCAAATTCAATCAGTCTTGAAAGTAAAGAATGCAACGGGATGAGCTGGAGTTTTTATGAGATGTTTTATTCATTGGTTATTTGAAATAATAGAGATGACGCGCTCTTTAGAAAAAGCAATAAAATCCTTTGTCTCAAGATTCAACGACCAACCGAATCATCGAAAACCTTGTAAAAACTCCAGCTTGACCCAATGCAACTTACTTTAGGCGTACAAACTTTCGCGAGCAGAAACTTTCGCGAGGACGAAAAATCGCGAAATTCACGACATTTACTTTCGCGAATTTAACGGAAAAATATATTTCGCGAGCATAAACTTTCGCGAATCAAGACGTAGAATTGAGAATTTTCACATGAAAAAATGGCTTAGAGGGACAAATACTTCTTGGATTGGCTTAAAACATTTGTCCTTTGACTTATTAGTCTTATAGCAGGCTAAAAAGTGCCATAAAAGTTACATTTATTCAAAGTTTGAAGATTTACAATTTATCTATTTTGTCAAGAATTTTTCGCGAGCATAAACTTTCGCGAATGGCCCTTCCTAGAATTTTTAAATACATTTACTTTCGCGAAAAGGGCCAAAATTCGCGAAATTCGCGAAAGTTTCTGCTCGCGAAAGTTTGTACGCCTAAAGTAGTCATATAAAATAGCAAGAATTTTGCCTAATTTTGTGTTTTCGAGAAAATTACTCGACGCTCTTAATTTCAAATCACAAGCTTCATTTCAATCGGGAGCGTTGCGTAGAACAGCAACGCACTCCCCGTGAAAGCGTTGCGAATAAAAACCGCAGCGTTATGGGATATTACAGGACTGCGGAACTATGCAACTTACCGAACTGTATAGGCCATTTCACAGTCACAAAGCGTTAAGGATAATCGGGACCTAATGACGATTTACTATTGGTCCAAAGTTTTGAAAAATTTGGAAGATTTTTGCGTCTAGCAGCCAACGGGAAGCTAGACTAGCAAGCGTATGTCTTTCCTTGGACACAGAAACGCGGGAATAGTACTCTGAGTATCAGAGGTCAAGTTTTCAAAGAGAAAATATCGAATTTATTCGCGCTGTGATACTCACGGTACGGGAATAGTGCTTATAATAAAGAGTTCTTATAAAAAATAGAAATTTCCGCGGGAGAGTGGTTTTGAGTTTGTATTCAGTGAACATATAGAAAAATAGATCCTATTGCAAGTTTAATTTGACAGGGTCGGCTTTTGGTTATTTGGACAATTTCAGGGTGGAAATTATAAATTTTTCGTCTACTTTCAGTGTAAATAGGAAAATTATTCGATTTTTCGTTCTGACAGGGTTCCAATTTTACTCAAAATTCATATCTGACATGACAGGGTCCACTTTTCAAACTCCAGCGGCGTACCTGTCGGCCGTCAAGGTCAGTGCCCCACCCTGGAAGCAACATACTGACTAGAGCTTGTGATATTCCATATGCCATGACATATCGTTGTCACAGACATAATCTTTTTCCTTATCCCAAAGAACGCAAAGAACATTTCTCCAACATAAAGGTTAATTTTCTTTTCAATATTTCAACTCCAAGGAGAGATCATAGTATAAGAAAGCCGCGGCTGGAATGATAACATCTGAATTTCTGTTGTACTATCTCTGTCGTATTTGATGACTATTTGTTGATCAAGAAATCAGTAATGTAGCATCTTTAATGGTAAACTTTATTGGTTTGTCGTTAATACTTACTTCTCAGTGCGTTTTAGACATTAATGATATGCCCTTGATAATACACTTGCATTATAAAATCATTGTAAAGGAAAGATCAACAATAAGAAATTTAAACAAGCACAAAATGGCTGGGCTGAAAGAACTCAAAAATTAATAAAGTGCCTCGAATGCCCTTACAATATTTAAGTGAAATTATTTTAGAAATCAATGAAAAAGTACATCAAGATAATACTGGGAAAATTTCAAGCCAGCACCTTCAAAATTTACCATTCAAATTGACAGGAAAGTTGCCATTTTGAATATAGTTCTTATAATCTCAATCTTGGCGAAAAACTATTGTTTCCACAAAATACCCCTAAAATATTCCAAAATTAGTTCAAGTGTTCTATTGGGTACAGATTCAAAGATATCTAACAAAAAAAAACTTTTTGTGAAGGAAAATAAGAGCAAAATTTCAAAAACTATCTACCAATAATAAAATGTTCTTATAAAGCTCGGAGACAGAAAGACGGAACAGCAATTAACTGAAAAGACAATGCGGTACACATTCCAGCCGCGGCTTTCTTATACTATGGAGAGATCAACCCATTCATATTTGTGTAAGAAAGGTTTTGAAATCCAAATGATTGTATTAACCTCTAGCCATTCAAATTAAAACTAATTTTCTAATCAAGTTTCTAAAACTTAAAAACACAAAGACGAGAGTAACTCTCGGACGGGAATTTCATACACGTTGCGCATTCCCTAAATTCATCTGGCACCCAGGTGTAGAAATAGATGATGGGAAATTGGCCCGCTCCTTTAGAGCTTTAGCGTGGGCGTAGCGTTAACCCCCCCCTCAAAGGGCTACAAATACTACACAATATATTGTTGAATGCCAGCAATATATTGAAAGGGTGTCCGCAATCTATTGTCAGCTCGATTTGCAATATTCCAACAATATAGGGGGATTATTTACAGAAAGAAAATTTCTTTTTATAATTATATTTATAGTATAGTATAGTATAGTATAGTATAATATAGTATAGTATAGTATAGTTTACTTCAAGTAAACACCAGGTACTTTACTATTGTTCATACATTACGGTCCGTAACCATATCGTCGAATATTGTTCGCCAATATATTGTGTAGTCTAAGTAGCCCTTAATTATACCCAAGACACAAAAAAATGTAGGAATGTGTAGAGACTATGAAATTTCACTTTTAATAAGTATCTTTTGTATGAGCTTATAACACTATTGACACAATTAAACATTAAATACAAAATATGGAAACAGATATGTAGATATTCATGAAATTCATGACGTAATGTTTTCAACGGAAAGACCCCGGTTCTTACCGGTGGTGGAAAATTTTATACAACTTTTGTCTAGTTTAAATTTGCCACTACTAGCTAAAACCGGGGCATTTCCCTAGAAAACATTACGTCATGAATATCATAAATTCATATGATTGCCTCTAGAGGGCTCAAAACATTTTAGGTCACTTGTCACCTTTTTAGACATATGGCAGTTGTTAACACATCTATGAAAGTTTTTTGTTTGTCAATATTTTTTGCATTGCAAAGATTGATCTTGGCATTTTCCATATGTTTCTCTGAAAAATAAAGATAAAAGCCTGATGAGATTCTTATATAATCAGAATTTGTGAACAACTCGTTTTAATGAAGAAACTTTCTCTTTTATCGATTTCTATTTGTCAAAAAAGAAAATCATCTAATTTTGCGAGTACCAAATTAAATCGAATGTATTTCCCCTCAAAAAGGATCAGAATTTATACGATTGCCGTTTTCTTGGGTGTATTTTGAAAAGAAATGGTTTAATTTGACACGTTTATACAAAAATATATTTTGAAGGAGAATACATTGAGATGCAGCAAAGAAGATGTCGACTTACTTATCAACAAGAGCTTTTGTTTTTCTTCTTCACTGATCTCATTCTTCACTGGATACTGAAAGAAAAAGGAGAAGGTATGCTCGATAAACCACGTTCGTCCAAGCGTTTCGGATTATGATTATATTGATAAGAGATAGGCTTAGAACTGATGTAACCTTCAACAACCAATTCAACTTTGGAATATTTGAAAAGAAGGATGACCAGGTATCTTTTTGTGCATAAATCATAGCACTCATGGATTCTAACCAAGCGTATCTTGGTAAGAATGTATTTCAAGGGACAAAGAATATTCATCGAATTAATGAAAACTTCTAATTAATTACAGAAAGTATTTTATACCGCTTTCCAGCTGAAGGGTTCATCTCTTCATTCACGCTCTAGTTCGGATCACAGAAAGATTCGAATTGCGGTAGTTCGAATCAGAGAGAGTTGACTGTAGTGCGTGTTTCAGTACCTGCTACAAGAAAAGTAGAACAAAGACCGATGTAAACTTTTTACAGACACTTACCCCAATGTATGCATCGGCACTGGCCCCCGCTAACGGCGCAGTCGTTGTTGGTTCATCTAGTTGTTGGCAAACTTCAATTCTGGTGAGACATTTACGACAATTGACAAGTAGAATGTCTTGGTGTTCTTTGGTCATTTCTTGCATCAATTGAATGTCTTCAGAAGTGGCCAGAGATATCAGATGCAGCAGTAGAACAGTCGTCTAAATGTGGAAATAATTTGGGAATAAACAAAAGATTTTTGGATATGTTCTAAATATATGTTTTTTTTAATTTAAGCATAACGTTTATAAGCATATGCAGGCTCAGTTTTGGGTACCTAAGCAATAGAATGCTAAGCATAATACGAGCCAGATATTGGAAATGACGAATTTCATTCTCTAGTAAGAAAACACTAATAGAATTTCAAAGAACACAAGATACCTATCTCAGACATTACAAATTGTCATATCATGTCCGTGGTATGATTGGATAAGAAAATTTGATAGTATCATAGGATATATCACAGACAAAGACCGTTAAACCAAGAGGGAAGAAATGAAAACTTTGGGGTTATAAAGCTTTCTCAAGTTTTTTCTGGTTTGGAAATCAGGTGAAAAATTCGTTATGGAAAAATTGTCTTCTCATTTTGTCCCTTTTACAAAAGCTCGTTCACTTCATTGTTAATGATTTCTTTTGAAAAAACAGTATTCGCTAGCTGAAAGATCACTAGAAAGCTTCCAAATATGAATCGAAATTTTCTTGCATTGTATTATGGGAAAATAATCAAACTACATACAGTTGACTCTCGCTAATTCGAACTCAAATGGGGAATCATATTTGTTCGAATTAGAGAGAGAGATTCGAATTATAGAAAGTATATTGAGAAGGTTTCTCCTTGACGGGGACTGGCGGGAATAAGTTCGAATTATAGAAAGATTCGAATGAGCGAGAGTTTACTGTAAGTCAAACTTAATAGCCTCTAAACCTTACCTGTTCCTGTAGATTTTCTTTATGTTTGAATTCAGTGAAATCGGTCAATTCTTCGGATTTTTCCAACGCTTTTAACGTTTCCATCCAGACTTTATTAAAAGTTTCCTTATTTCCATATTTAGAGCGCTCGTTCAATGAAGATAGAGCAATGGCAGCACTGATTCGAACTTTGAAATTTTTACATTCGCCAAGAGCTTGGAGTAAAGCAGTAAACAGTTCGTCCTATTTGGTGAAAAAAAGTGACATTAGTTTAACAACATAGGTTGATCGCCATATTTCAGGGCTACGACCTTTTGGATCTCGAAATTAAATCTCACAAAAATTAATCCGATTAAAGTAAGTGAAAACGGTTAAATTAATGGTATTCAAACGTAAAAACTACATATTAATCATTCTCGCACGAGACATGCAGAAAAAAACTACCACATTTTTAAAGGTCAACCTAATCCAGAAAAAGTATAATAAACAGAAAAAATATGATATATATACTTACAGTCCAGTCAGCAGTACCAATTGGACAGTCAACGTTCTCAAAGATATAACGACAAGCATAGCACGCATTCCATCTTGTCTAAATAAAAACAAATTCAATACAATTGTTGACTGGAGTCGTTCATAATCCATGTCTCCTGATCATTTTTACCAACTTTCATACTTTGGATGAGAAAAGTATCGAAATTTTCACCTGTCAAAATACTTGCTAACACTTTTGCATGTCAGTGGGCAAATTTCAGGCGTTAAGGCTATCCCTGGATGCTCCTGCTTTAGTTTCAGTTTATAAACACAGTTGAGTTTCCATAACTTGAACACGCACGGGTAGCACAAAGTTGTTCGGGTCATAGAGACTGGTTTATAAGACAATGTTAACTGAAGGGACCTTGAAACTTGTTCGAGTTAAGGAGAAATTAGAGGTTCGAAAATCGGAGAAAACAAAATCTAATATTTTTAATGTTTCAATTTTCCATTTTTTCAATAGGAAATTACAACATTTTAGAAAATAAAATTTCTATGGCAACTAACAAATCGTTTTAAGAAAATTTCGAAACTTCCTAGAATTTGGTAAAATACGATGTTTTTTTTGAAAATTTCCTCACAAATTTCTATTTTTCACGCAGTTAGTACCAAAACTCGGCAATTCTTTAGCAAGGAACCACCCTTTTTTGCGGTTAGTACATACACCTGAGTACTAAGTGATTTCATCCAATTCACATGGCACATTACCACGGTAATCGTCAGCCGTGCAAAATTACTCGAATCTGATTGGTTTAGAGGAGTGCAATTAATCGTTAATTGCACTATTACCACTTTTTGCACTCTTCGGCGGGGGGACACTTTTGTCCCCTTATTCTTTTCTCTCCCAAATCCTGTGTCAGAGACTTTTTTTTACTATATAATAAAAAACAAAGAAATTTTACGTTACAATATAGCTTCTTTTAATTGAAAACAAAGAAAAATTACACTGCAATGTTTTCTTTTTAAACAAAAGAAAAAAAGGAGGTTTTCGAATGTTTACAAAAATATAAAAGTTAGAAAAAGATTCTTTTTCAAAACTATTTACTGTCGATTACCTCGGAATCATATGTTTTGTCGTGCAATTAACGATTAATCACTCGTAACAAAGGAGAAAATACCGTAATTTGCACTCGTCCTTCGGACTCGTGCAAATTACTATTTTCTCCTTTGTTACTCGTGATTAATCGTTAATTGCACTCCAAACCATACGATTACTAGTACTAATAACCGGTATAGTGTCTTGTACTAACTGCTTGACCCCCTGTTTGAAATTAAAGGGCACGTCTGGTCTGATTTTAGGTATTGTTTTTTTTAGAATTTTTGGAAAAATTATTCCAGGGAGATTATAATGAGCTATCTCACTTCAAGAGATTTTTTTTCAATCACTTTCTATGGCCATTTAAAAATCCCTCTTTTTCAAANAAGGGGACGTCTGGTCTGATTTTAAGTATTGTTTTTTTAGAGTTTTTGGAAAAATTATTCCAGGGAGATTAAAATGAGCCATCTCACTTCAAGAGATTTTTTTTCAATCACTTTCTATGGCCATTTAAAAAATCCCTCTTTTTCAAAATTTATGACGTAGCTTATGTTATATGTTTTCTATATTCTTTCAAGTAAACAAGATTAACTCCTCTTTCTGTGCAGCTGGCATTTTTATAAGAAAATTTTAAGTAAGTCAGAGATGTGCAAGAGCATTTAAAGTCGTTAAAACATCTTTTTCCCAACATTTTGTCAATGAAAGCTTACTCCAACATCTTCATAGAAAACTGAAATATTTATATAGTTGTGGACTGGAAAGATCATCGAAATTAGAAGTTTGAATTAAAATGTTCTTATCAAAAGTTGTTTAAATACAGTACTTTAGACTACAGACAAGATTTATGTTCTTATAAATTACGAACAAAGGTTACGTCAAAAATCAGGTAAAAGAGAGGAAATTGTAAAACACTAAAATCTGAATATGTCAGTCAAAACTAAAGATTTTGAGTTCGTTTTTTCTGCAAACTTTTTTTTACTAATTTAGCTATCTGGCATAGAATTATGACTGAAATGATCTACCAAAGCAGACGTCCCCTTTAAGCATAAACGCTTGTTAAAAATGTGATAGATACTTTCAAAGAAACAAACATTATTTTGTTGTCAAAATTTTCATTTTAGACCTCAACTTGACATCAGAGTATTTATATGTTTTCTATTTCTAATAGCCTTGAGCATTACTTCAATATAATAAAAAAGCATGCAAGCTTGCAAATACACTTCATCAGAGACATTTTAGACAAAAAAGTTACCGTAAGTTGGTCTAATGTCAACCACCCCTCCTCTAATTCCGACACCCTTTTTATCAGCTGAAATTTATAGAAAGGTTGAAACTGTTTTTCTTTGCTTAGTGGTCAGAGAGGAAATAATCCTTTTTCAATCAGTGATTCAAGCTTTCATATTATTCCTTTCTCTAAAGAAGGGTGTCGGAATTAGAGGAGGGATGTCGATATTAGACCAACTTACGGTATGTCCACAACATGAAATAAAAATGAAAGAGACAAATAAAGTGAAATCTTCTCAATAGAAAATTATCAGACTTTTTTCTGCTTGAGAACAACTTAAAAATTTAAAGGATATAAGTGTGCAGACATACCTAAAACATGTGAACGGAAACCAGACGCTGTTCACTTCAAGATGATTTTTCTCCCCGACAAGGATAAATGGTGTCTTTTTGAAACTTGCTCTAGTTTCCCATCTGGGAAGGACTTAAAATGTAAAAACTGATATGAGTTCAGGCATTTCAATTTTTTTCTGTGTCAAATCTGTGCAGACATAACTTTGTGGACGGAAAAAGTTATGCCCGCAACATTTTTAATTTTATATATTGAAAAAGCTTTTTTTGGCAGTTCTTGCTGTTTTTTCATTTTTCATGTCAAGTGACACACATGATAATTTCTTGTTTTTGACCAAAGTCCATCACCTGGGGACAAATATTTTTTGTAACTATGTTTAGACGGTTTAGAAGGTTTTATTAGAACGCATTAAAAATCAATTGCTCCAGAAGCAACGGAAGAGCTCCGGAACTTTCCGGAGAGAAAAATAGTGCTTTTTTAGCTGCTCTGGAAAACTCTGGAAGTTTGGCTTGAGGCCGATCAAAATTGAGTTGTAGGTAACCTGAGGCTGGGCTTAAAAAATTGTTGGTTTGCGGTCACCGAGCCTAGATTTTTGGAGGTGGGTATGAAATTTTCGTTCATGGAAGGGTCAACAGTTTGTTTATATTTAGGTAATTTTGAATAAAAAACAGAAGTGCTAGCAGGGAATTTAGGATTCTTATGCTTGAGACAAACAAGATGCGAGTTTTGATTTTTTATTATTTGAAGTTTTTGAAGGAAAAAAATCTTCTTTAAAATGGCAATATAATTTTTTGGGTCGGCAGGTTTCGAGGTAGGGTTGGTCGGGTGATGGCAAACCAAAAAGTCCACCTCTGAAGGCGCTTGAAAATTATACATCTGAGGAAAATAGTCCTTCCACGGAAAATTCTACAACAAGAATCTTGTTGTGCGCCAGAAAGTCAAAAACTGAAAAGGCGCGCTATTCAGAAACACAAACACACTTAACTTTGTAGTCGTTCCTAGTCCTTTTCAGTTCTGCAAATTGCATAGATCCGCAACGTTGCAATATTCCGCAACGTTGCAGTTTTTCGCAGCGTTTCCCCAGGGTTGCGCTGCTATTTTACACAACGCTTCCAATTGAAGCTTGTGATTTTAAAAATTATGAACGCCTACCAATTTTCTTCTAAAATAATGCAAAATCAGGCAAATACTTGCTTTCTTGAACAAAGTAGCGTTTTTTTTAACGAAGTAGCATTTCTTCCAAGAATGATTGTGAATAATCGCTAGGTAGGAAATTAAAATGCTAGGGTGAAAAGTTTTCTTATGGGTTGTTCTTCTAAATGCACATTATTTTGGGACACCGGTCCAGGCCATGCGATGCCGATTTTGGTCCAAAGGCCAGACCTGCAAAATTATGCAGCAGTAAAGCTGCGGAATTTAGGACCCTCCCGGCGCTCCGGAAACATGCTCTGGAACATTCGGGAGATTCGGGAGCACTTCCGGTGTTCCAGAGGTAGATTTTCGGCGATTGGTCTCCACCGGAATGTTCCAGAGAAGATATCCGTGATATAATTACGATAGCGCTCGCTGTGCTAATCATTCATCTGAAAACTAACGCGCGTATTTTTAAAAAATCAGCCGACTCATGGAAGTGAAACCTCACGAAACCTCATGTTTTTTAACTTTTTCAATACTTCGACCAGTGATGCTTTCGAATATAATATGACAGAATATGACATATTCCCAGACGATCTCAATCGAACAGAATCGACGATCGAACCAAATCGAACGCTATCGACCGATTAACGGCTGTGCAGCAACAAAGGTCAATAACCACTTATAACACAGCATTATCGCTTCTCCTGACTTACTGAATCTAGGTAACCCAGAACTAAAAATCTAACAACTTACCATGATTATAAAGTTTCTAAGATTTCTCACTCGGTCTTCCAGTCTTTCGTCTTGTGTTTACGTTTTGTTTTGACTTTTTGAAAGATACACGTTCGAAAGGTAGCCTTCTTGATTGGCCTCGTATTGAAAAATAATTTATGGAAAATTGCTTTTGAAAGCGAGGCTACGTAATAGATTTTATTTGAGGGCGGAAATAATTACAGGGGCGTACTGTTGCCTTTCCGCCCTTACGAAGTGTTTTGTGAAATTGTTTCACAAGTTTATCTTCAACAGCAAAATTCAAATGTTAAATGGGGGAGAAAATGTACGGTATTTCGGAATTGCGGGAATCTCGGACATTTTAGCAAAGTTATTCGGTATTTATGGAATTTTATTCGGTATTTATGGTATTTATGATTTTCACCGTTAGTTTTTGCAGCAAACGGGGCTATGGGACGAGAGTGTACAATGTTTTACAAACGTCTCGCAGAAATGATTTCGGATAAGAGACATGATACACTCTCAAAAGTCACGAGTAACATAAGAACTGTTATATGCTTCTCACTTTTAAGATCGACGGTGAGATGCATTCGTGGATCAAGAGGTAGAGTGCGACTCCCTCAAGATGAAATTTAAATAATAATAGTAAGCTACTAATAACTCAATTAGTATAGTAAGATAAAATTATAAATAGAACAAAACAGTTTGGGTAACGACCCAGGAAAATTTAATTGTATATATCTATCTTCTTTTGTGTTTAGTTAAAATAATTATCATAATATATCTTAGGAAAATTAAAGAAAAAAAAAAAAAAATTTATGGAAGCCCAAATGCACAAAAATATCGCAAACCTAGGTTTGTGCTTCGTACCTAGGTTTACGCCCCGTAAACCCGGGTTTATGCTTTAAAACCTAGGTTTACGCTTCGAGACTTGCTTTTTTTGGAAAAAGAAGATGAACGAACCGTTATATTCCCATGGAAAAGTACTTCAATTTGATGATCTTCTAATGAATGTGTTCTACTAGTTCTTTAGAACTTTTTAGGGCAATAATTCAGGTCTTGGGACACTATAAATTCTAAAATCATGGCAAAAAAAGTCTCAAAAGTTGCAAAGTTTCCGGAAAAGAATTTGCTACGCCCCTTCTCTATAGGAGCCGTCTTATTTAATTAAAAACCACTAAAATCTAAAATCAAAAAGCCTCCCAACTCTGAAAAATAATTGGGATATGACCGGGATATTGACCACGACAAGAAACTTATATGCTTTTTTCTGTCTCTCTAATTTATTTTCTTACAGTACAAGAAAGTAACATTTTTGGTCAATTTTTCTCATTTTTATATTACGTGTATTAGGACATGATCCGAATTTTAAAATTACAATACAAAAGAGATAAAGTATAAAAACAAAAAATATTAGCTCAACATGATCTAAACAACAAAAATACTTATTTTTTCCAAAATAAAAAGCAAAAGTTTAAAAAGGATGATGGGTACCCAGGATTCATCGAAAAATGAGCGAAAAGCGTCATCTATACTTTTTCAGTCAGTTCAGGAATTGCTTTGAACAAATCGGCGACAAGTCCAACGTCAGACACTGAAAGGAAAGCCAACATAAAGATTAGTTCTATCGTAATTTAGAAATGACAATATTGGCTCTTCCAGAAAACTTTTGTACATGGTTGGGGGGGGGGGGTAGAGGTTACATTGGATATTTTGTCCGGGGGTTTAGTGAAAAATCTGCAAAATTTGCCTTGTTTTTCTTTTTTTTTTTTTGGGGGGGGGGGGGGGGGGGTGGGGTTTGTTTAGGGGTAATTTTTAATGTCCGGGAGGTCAACTGATGATGTCAGGGGGGGTAAGATCTGTTGTCCCGTGGGAGGGAGGTCATAATTCACTATGTCCGGGGAGTAAATTTCCAAAAAATGTAATATCCTCCACCCACCATTCAAATTTTTTCTGGAAAAGCCCATTACGTTTTAACGTCATAACGAGAAAATAAAATTAGATCTAAATAATTATCAAAAATCATGAAAAGAATATTCTTGACATTAAGCCTATTTTTTTAGGGCACACTGTATGAAGAAGAAGGGGGACGCCATCAAGATGCAGACTATAGATAACATATTTTCCCCATCTTTTTCTGATACCAATGGGGAAACCCAAACTGGATAGTAAGAGCTACTTAGGTGATCTAACCATGGCAAACGAAAGTCCTCGACGCAATAAGCATAAATATGGTATGATATCAGGGACGACCAAAGCAAATGTTTCAGAAAATGGAGCTAGAATGCTAAGCAACCAAAGCCCTGGCCCGAAAATTGGAGTTGCTTGGTTGCTTAAAAAAAGTGTGTATTGAAAAATTCGTCGTTCTTTCAGACTCAAATCTAAAAATAGGGTGTTGTGGCCAACTGAACCGGCCTCACAAGGTCCGTCAGCAACCGCACCCAGAAGAAAAGGAACAAAGCAATATGGATACGACGAACATCTAGTTCGAGTTGAGGCGAATAACTCTGGCTTTCACTCAAGTAGAATTGGACTTTAAATCTCCAAATCTCTTTAAATATCTGTTTCTCCAGGCCTCGTAACCTTGGAAGCAGTGGCGTTGTGGCAGGGGGGGCCGGGGGGCCATGCCCCCCCCCCCCCCAGCAGAGCTTTTTCGAAGGGGCGCCGAAGAGCAAGGGGCGCCAAAAGAGATTTTTTTAAACGCCTCAATCTTAAAAATCATACTTTATGCGCCTTAAATTCCGCCCCAAGACCAATTTTACTGAGATAATTTTAAATTACTTGCAATTTTTTTCGCTCGCTTCGCTCGCAATAAAGTAAATCTAATCTAAAAGATTAAAATCTAACTGTGCCCCAAGACCAATTTGCTGACAACAATATTGACATCATAAAACATCTCGCTTCGCTCTCATTACACATTGTTTCTTTTCACTCTAGCAAGTGTCAAATTCGACTATTTTTATTTGGCGATTTAGGGTATCTTGGCAGTCGATTTTCAAAATTTTTCTAGTCGGCCCCAACCATGGTGGGGCCTGTTTTTCCCTTTTCCATTCATCAAAGATACATCTACTCTTATCCACTAAAAATTTCCTTCATCATTATGCCTAAGCAAATGAATTAGTAAAAGTTTAGAAATTGGTGGGTGAGGACGCCACTTTGGAAAATTGGGGGCGCCATCAAAGAAATATTGACTTTTGCCCCTCCAGAAAAATGTTCCCACAACGCCACTGCTTGGAAGACAGTATGGCAAAAGCAAAATACAGACATAATATCAGGCAGTCAAAACAAAATATCATCTCAAAATGATCGTGGTTTTATACGCTGTGACTCTCCATAGTTTAGGTATGAGGCCTATGCCTTTTTGGGTGGGTTTAGTCTCTCTCTCTCATTGAAAAAAGAAACCAAAAAGAACATCGAAATCAGTGCAGTCTCTCTCGCTCTACGTCAACGAATTCTTTAAATTTTGATGAATTTTGTGATTCAAAAACAGTAGAGTCTCTTTAACTCGAAACTCTTTGACTCGAGTGTCTCCTTTAACTCGAACAAGTGTTATGGTTCCTTCAGTTAACAATGCCTCATAAACCTTACTCCATTAATCGAAATTTTCTTTTGGGAGGGTTTGAGTGATGGAAATTCCACTGTACAATAATCTCTCTTTGAGGAAGAACTGATTAGAAGTTTGTCAAAGTGAGATATAAAGACGATATTATAATTTTATTCATGCTGAATGGGTGGAGGTTCTTAATAAGAAAACCTGATGAATAATATGTAATACACATTTTTTTCAAGCAACTCCAATTTTCGGGTCAGGGCTGGGGTTGCTTAAGCATTCTAGCTAATTTTCTGAAAATATTTGCTTTGACCACCCCTGATACTATACCATATTTAAGTTTATTGGGTTAAGGGCTATCGTTTGCAATGCTTAGATTATCTAAAAAGCTTTTACTTCACGAGATAGTGAAAGAAATTGGCTAATTTCAGGGCTCGAGCCTTAGTAACTTGGTTGCTTATAAAATAATGTAATAGTTTGATAGAAATACCTTGGAAAATGGGTGCATCAGCGTCTTTGTTGATGGCAACGATAGTCTAAAAATAATTGACATTTCTATTCATTGCAATATCCGAAGAATCCTGGAAGAATTAACGGTGGAATCCTAATCTCAAAATAGATCTACCTTATCGTGGTAAAAATGTCAGAGTTTTATTTAGTCATTTTTTTTTTCGTTGGGGAAAAATTTCGTAAAACCAAGATTTCAAATTCGTCACTTTTCCCCGACGAGATTTACAATTTAGTCACTTTTACCCAACTAAATTGTCCAAATGAAATGGTTTCCTTTACTAGTTAGAAAAAAGATCTTCTAATTCGACGTTTAAGGCACTAATTTCAGTTAATAAAGGTGTAAAAAATTTAGTAGATTTTAATTTTGGTTAGCGTTCAAAAAATAGGGTAAAAGTTTTGGTCGGGGATAAAAAAACCATTTCGACGCTCTTGGAGCTTGATTATGGTGCCAATTTCTATCCTTTTGTATTATCAGCATCAAAATAATTAGTGGCACAAAATATTTTGAAAATGGTTTGACAAGCTTTGCATTTCATCATCAGATTGTTATTTCTGTCGTAATTATATGGTTGATTACATTTAGCTTGGATTTGTAAGGGACGAGCGGGGCGATAAATCCGTAATAACCCCGCTTTTTTGTAATCGCCCTGATGTAGACAAGAATTTCTATTGGTTGAAAAGTATCGTACGATATCTTCAGAGCATTTTGATTGGTTAACAAAATATCGCACAAATTTTTAAGCAAATCTAGACTACGTTCGGGCTATTTCGAAATATTTTCAATGAACCTCGGGGTTATTAATCCCAAATCACCCTCCAAAACATGTTATTACTAGTACAAATTAGTCATTTTGTCAGCATAAAGACAATAGAATAATTAATTAGATTCATATCTCTGAAACTGGCCTTCCCAATTTTTTTCCTACTGACAAGTTCTATCTATTCATACTAAAGGCATTTCATTCAGCATAATTAAAATATTTGGTGTAACAAAGCTTACAAACATCATACTTAAAAATGACCCTGTCAATATTTTTGTCAAATAGTGTCACTTTGTCAAGAAAATGACTGGTTACTTCAAAGGTCACCTTTTTAGTATTTTGAGGACTTGATTTAAACATTCTCTACGGTGGAGAGAGCAGATAAACTCGATAATCCAAATTTATCTGGTCGCCGGTCGTGGTCGCTGGGCGTGGTCGCCATTTCTGGTCGATGTTTAGAAACTCCCAATTTTAAGACTTTAATAAAACTACCGTGATACGTTCATGTTCAAAATTTCAAATTTCAAATTGTTGGAGATTTGGCCACCTTAGCAAAAGTTATTTAAGTTTTGAGATTTATGACGTCATTTTGAATTCGCAAAAATTGATGTTTTTTTTGTTTCGAATTACGCTAAATCCAAGAATCTGAGCATATCAGATTATGTTTTAAAAAATTTCACCCAATAATACGAAACTTTTACGACTCAAATTAGATCTTAATTTAGTCCGCGGTGGGCACGTATTCTTTCAAGGGCATGGCTCTATAAAAAGATCTTTGGTGTGCTGATTATCCTGATGATCCTGAAACTCTTTTTCCTGAATAAAGTGTTTTACGAAACGTTAAAACAAGGTCAATCTGACTTATACATTACTTCTATTATGACGTTACACGAACGTTGAAAGAAAACGTCGTTGTATCAACTGAGAAGTCACGAAGAATGTACCTTGCTGTCTTTCATTCCAGCCAAATGTTGAATGGCACCTGAGATTGCCACCGCAATGTAAAGTTCAGGGGCAACCATTTTACCAGTTTGTCCGATCTGCATATCGTTTGGCACGTATCCTGCGTCAACGGCAGCACGAGATGCTCCAACTAAAGAAGAAAGGGTTAAACAGTTGATTAAGCACAATCTGTGGAAAGTCACCTGTCATCAATGCCATCAGAGGGAATGAACCGGCTACAAAATTGATACTTTGGAATCTCATCCACTTAAAGAGTAAGATCATCGAACAAGACACTGGACTCACAACGACATGGATAAGTTGAGAGATATGACAATTTCATCAATTCCAAGTGGATGAATTATGTTCTATATGTTATGTGAAAAGTCGGACAAAGATTGTTGTCGCGCACAAAAAAATGACACGATGAAACTGCAAGTAGCAGCATAAATATTCTCTTCCCAGCTGGAACAAAACGTCGTTTTAACGTTTTTCTAATATTCACAACGTCCATATAACGTTAGATGAACATTGAAACAGGTTCTGTTTCTAAGACCGCTCTTCTTAAGAAGAAAACCACATACTTTGCGAGAGGGGAGAAGAATCCAAAGGAATCTAGATATAGGCAGGCTAAGTTCTTTAATTAGCCAAAATCAGTTCTCTTATGAAGTACGGCTCAGATCTTTATACATGACTATCGCTCAAACCGCTATCCGTCGTCAAGGAGTTCGTTTTAATATGAAGAAACGTCTTACCAGCAGCGTTCATTTTGTCTGCCAACTTGTAAAGGAGCTCGAAATTTTCACCACTCTTCAATCCGCGTCCTGTGAATAACAAATTTTATTTTTTAAAGTATTTTTACAGATATGTTCTCTAGTAAAACGAGTTAAAGGTTTTCTACGGGAATAAAAGGAGCTTATTTTAGGCTGTGTCTTCTTTACGCAACGATCAAGTTAAAGATCGAAAGTTGTTTCGAGATGTGACCTCACATTCTATTGCTTTGTAAACAAAAAAAATAGCAAAGTTGATTTCGAGCAAATTTAAAATCGAATGTTTTGATTATAAAGATAGAAAACTTTCTATTTATTATAAACATAAAAACATTCGAAAGAGTATCAGTAAAAATCCCTTTGTTTGAGGAATGTTTTTTTATTCAATGTATTTTCATTTTTTCAAAACCTTTTTCTTATCTTGTCGCACTTGTTTTTACTACATCAGCATCATCAGACCTTTCAATCAAAACAAAACCTTTAAACTAGAAAACTTGAAATCTGTAAAATCTCTACTTTTAAAACCAGAAAAATCGGAAAAAAACGCGCTATGACATACCTCCGGAAACAACCACACTGGCACTAGTGATTTCTGGCCGGTCACTTTTTGATAATTCAGCACCTTCCCATTTGGCAAGATCTTCTGAACCAGTGATCGGGTCAACTGAAATTTTTATAAATGTCATGATTAATAAAATAAAATATCCACAGTATTAGACATTTCTGGACGTTTTGTGTAGCGTCGGGTGTCATCGTGAATGGGAAATTTCGTATATTATAGGAAATTTTTCATATTTTGGGAAAACTTACCGTGTGTCGGTCTGTTTCGGTTAGCGAGATTCTGCGTAGTGATTGTTGAAAAATAGATGCCTTTCAAGTGTATTGACGCAAATTCGATTTTTATTTTGCTACTGCAGGAGCTTCAAATGTTTAAGGCGATGCCAAAAAATCGAATGTTTAAAGCCCGAAACCTTGGACTCAAAGGATTCGAAATAGTCGCAAAGTGGAATAGACGTTACAGTGTAGAAGAAAAGCCGTAACGTCTAGGCTAGAATTTGTGTCTCAGTTTGTTCAAGTTTTCTGGGACAAAATCCGAGAAAACGTAGGAATGCTCTTTTTAAAAATGAAGGATACCATTACATTGATGCGTCGAGCTAGATTGAATGCTGAAAATAGCTACGCTCCACCGCATAGACATCCACAGATTTGCTTAAAAATTTAAAATTGTCTGAGACACGGAATGTTGCCTAACTGTAACAAACTGAACTTCGCGTTATCTTTTTAGTCAGCGAAGAAGAGTTTGGTACAGGTTAGCGGAGGCTGAGTGACGAATCTTTCCGCAGCGAATAATTGTCCCACGTCACAGGGCTCAAAACAAAATCTTTAAGGTGTGTTAAGGATGAGAGCGTGCGAACGCAGGCGGGATAATGCATGAGGCAGACCGACAGTCTAGGTCACAATATCACCAAAATTATTTTATCCCAGTAGGAACGTCTACATGGTGTAAAAGAATCTTTCATCTCAGTACTCTTAGATTCCAAATAAACTTTTAGATTTTAATAAAGATTATATAGAGATTTAGAGATAAGAGATTTTAATAAACGGAGGGGGGGCTAATTGCCGGGGGGTTGGAAATTGTACTTCTGAAAACACAAAAATAAGGTAAATATAGGTTATTTAGAACAAAATAAGGGGCCTTCTCTTTGACAGCTGAAAATATTCTTAAAAATTAATAAGGATATTTTATTTGGAACCTTAGTGTAGAAACGTCTGTAAAAGAATCTTTTATCTTCAATAGACAATAACACAGACCCTATAAGGCAATGAAACTTGAAATTTCGTTAGATTCTAGTCCTGATACGTCAGACAAGCATAAAGTTCAATCTTAATTAAAGTGCTTTTGTTTATTTCTTCAAAATATTCTATTATAGCCCGGGGTGGAGTAAGCAGTTGTGAAGGTGCTCCAAACTCTACCGCCGCTTTTTCTCCATAAATCGCCACGACAGCTGTAAATTCCACGCTTATACAATAGAAACTCTCCAACTCAAATGTCTCCTTAACTCGAAAAAGTTTTCTAGTCCCTTAAGTTAACAAGGCTTTATAAATCTTACTCAATAAGGAAGGCACTCGAGAAAAATTGTGTTCTCCGTGGGAGTTAAGGACAATCCACTGAATATTGTCTCGCGTTTACTATCCCTTTAACGGACATCGCCTTACCATTTTCGGACGCGATACCAGAAGCACCTTCTACAGCAGGATCGAAAGATGTAGCGCGCACTGTCATCACTTTGATACCATCATTGGACTTGATTTTGGTGACAGCATTTCCTATGTAGAAACACAAAAATAGAGAATCAATTGCTACTTGGAGATTTTCAGATAAGCAACTTTATGGGTAATAAAGGTGCAAAAATGGGGAAAAATATTTTTTAATTAAAAATAAAATACTTCTCACATCAATAGAGACTTTTTTTGTAAGAGCTAAAAACTTTTGGCTGTGACTTGCATGTCCTTCCTTTTTTCCGTGACATTCAGTCTTAAAAATGTTTTATAAAACGTTATCTTAGTTCTGCTAACTTTTCTTTTTCATTTATTCCCTTTAAACTTAATCTTACGAGGATTAGATTATTCTAAAGTTGTTTTTAGGTTTCAGTCAAAATAAAGCCTGATGTTCTTTAAAATTTTCAAATTGGTCTTTTAAAAACGTGTAATTGAGAAAGCCCTTTTACACCCGACCTATTTAGGGATAGAAGATTTAGCAAAAAAATATAAATCTTATAACAATAAAATTGGGTATGAAATGTGGGATAAAAAGAAACAGAAGGCTACACAATGTCACACATAGAGAGAATAGCCAGAAACAAAAGAAAAATATCACTCAAATTTTCAACTAACTTGAAAGTTGGTAAGTTAAAAAATTAGTTTCGAGGAGACCTTCGAGGAGACCTCAACTCTTTTTGATGCCAAAATTCGATTCTCAATAATGGTCAATTTGACAACATGGAAAAACATCCTGTTACCAGGGTTCGGTATCACCATACTAATATCAGCGCCAATGAACTTTTTCATCATCTATCTCTTTATAAGGTGTCGAGAACTTCAAAACCTACCAAACTCACTGTTGATATCATTATCTATCGGTGATCTCTTGGTCAGCACAATCTTATCACCTCTCACCATAGCTGAGATTGTCAAAGTAGCAAGTCAATTGGTACAAACTTTAGCAAAATCGTTAACAGGGATCGCCACGATCAGTGGGTATACATTGATAAGCATCGCATTGTACCGGTACTTCAAGATAGTTCGATCCGGGTTCACTGGCAACATTAAAGCCAAGAAGATATTCCTGATTATACTGCCATGGTTTTCTCCATTACCCTATATCGTTTTCAAACGTGTTGATAGTGATTTCAATGACTTTTTCGTTGTGGCCACTGTACCGTTAATATGTCTGATTATCTTTATCTTCTCTCGTAAAACAAAAGAAGCGTTGCAACACCAGTTGGAGGAAGCCAAGTCAGATGCTATCAAACAAAGAGCTGCAAAGCGGAACCAAAAGGCAATTACTGTTATCAATTGGGTGATTGTAACATCTTTGTTTCAAGCTTCCGGGATTATGATTGTAAGGTTATTGTTGGTCATTGGACGTATGGTAACGTCTGGAGATCAAGGCTTCTTTGAGCAATACAGTGACGAGATGTTGATGACTGGACGACTTGTTTGGTGTTTCTGCTCCATGTTCAATCCTGTTGTTTATTTTCTAAAGCATTCAGGGTTCCGCAAACAAGCTATCCGGGCTTGGAGGAAAGTTTTCAGACGGAACGTGCAGGTGAATGTACATCAACCCAGTATACAACTTCAAGAAACGTGAAGTATTTGACAAACCGAACATTTGAAAAAGAAACAAAAGAAATATATTAAACCATTCCTAGTAAATACATCATGTCATGGACACGAACAGACCGAACTACTTTAACAGCAGAAACTTTTGCGGGCAGAAACTTTCGCGAGGTTGCAAAGTCGATAAATTTCGCGAAATTCATGCAAACTTGGTTGGTTGGCTCAGATGGTTTCCGATATTCTCATTTCACCACATTTCCCTTCCTTTCTTTCCATCACATCGAACGAACAAGAACCGAAATTCTTATACCGAAAAGTTATTTTTGTTGGAATATTTTGACAACGTCGGAATTTTTTCCTCTTTGGATTCCGTGTCTTCCGTTTAATTTTTCATTTTTAATTATCAGATATAGACATAGAATTCTACATTTTTCGTCTGCCATTGTACTTTAAAATATTTAATCTAACTTAACTAACTGATTATAAATTTTTATATCATTCGCAAATAAGAAGTATGAAAAGGAAATTTGGAGGTTGGAACGCAAAAACCGACACCCAAAGATTACTTGGGAAACAATCCGTCGTTGTCCACACTTTAACCGTGCCTCGGTAAAATGTTCACTTTGTCTCAGTGAAAAATTCGAAATCGCAACATTCAACCAGCCCGACAAGCTGTTGAACTCCAGAAACGAACTGATCTCGAAATACCGCCACGTGAACAAGTTCACGCTCTAAAACACGACTCTAAATACTGCCGTCAATTGTTGTCAAAAGAAGCCAGTACTGTATATTGTTCTTCGTAAACATTTAAAACGAGCTCTAGTTTTTTTAAATTATATTTTCAACTGATGATCGTCTCCACGGCATGAAACTTTAGTATTGAAAGTATTTAAATAAACACATTAACTTCATTCGACAATAGTTTATATGATTTTTAAATGACTACCATCGTAAAATAGTAAGTAAATTAATTAACTTGGTTTAGGATATTAAATGTCCATCTTACCCGCATAGATAGTTCGAACGAATGTGTTTTCATCTTCGATTTCGGTGACGTCAGAGATGGGTGCTACGTCTAATTTTGCGGCAATTCGAGGAAGAAGGTTCTAAAAGAAATTTTCATACAAATTTATCTTCTGTAGATAGTTATGGTCGAAATTATTGGTCAGCTAAAACAACAAGCATGCCATATTTTAGAAAGGCAGGGCAGCGTCCATTAGTGGCCACAAAGGGCACTTGTTCTTGTGTTTTTCCGCTAAAAAGGACGTTTTTACCAAAATTTTAGTGGTTTCAGGAGAGGCAGCGTTCGATGACCGGACGCTAAAAGGGCATGAAAAATGGCCTTGAGTATTTGGATATATAAAGTATTTGGAATAAAGGTTTTTAACTACTTTTTTTCTGCCTATATTTCTTTCTTTAATCCACCATTTCAAAATCCACTATAGAGAGCTACAGAGAGTAGTCAATAAAATTTGGGAAATTGCAATCGCAGTGGAAAAGTAATGTGACGTCACCGAGCTAAACGACCGACGACTGCCCATATAAAGATTGATCACGTGACTAAAATTAAATGCTGCTTGCGTTTCCTACCCAGGTGGTAGTTATTCAATTGAAATTGGATGAACCCTGTATCAATAATGGACGTTGGATTTTACTGTTTGAAATGTTAGAAAGGTTTCTTTTCAGGGGTTTGCAATTAGAGAAAAGATTTCATTTAATTGTTGAGTTAATCGCAATTTTGTTGTGATTTTTTAAAATATATTCTGTGCACTTACATAAAAATAATTGATCTTCATAAAAATCTGAAACTCAGTAAATAATGTCTTGCCTCACCTAATATTTTAGAGGGCAATACCGTAGAATCTTGCTAAGTAAAGCGATGCAAGCGCTTAACAAACTGAGCTACATCCTCGTTCTATTGGCTATTTGATGCTTACTGTTAATCCCAGATAATACCTGACATTGTCTGTTTTTCTAATGCTAAAGATTTACGTAATTCAAAAAAAACAAACGTTGCGTTAGATTTCATTTTGTTACTTGGTGTGAAACCATTGTATTGTATTTATCTTTGTTCATGTCTGATTTTTCATGAGATATTGTTTCGAGAAGTTCCCCCTCTAAGAAGTTAACCCACTTCACATTAGCCTTGACCAGGGTATTCTCTGGCATCCATCACTGACGTAATTTAGGTCTGAGATACAATGAGACAAGGTTGACAGAACTGGTGACTCACCTTTCCAAAAGATGTTGCAGTGGCAAGGATGTGGGAGAATTTGAATTGGTTCTGCGCCTCCAACACCAATGGTGTCAACATCTCGGGAAGGAAACCTTTGTAAAGATCATGTTGAGCTACTAGTACTTTGTTTACACCTTCAATCTTTGAGATTGATTCAACAGCCTGGTTGTAAGAAAAAAGAATAGAATGGGAAAAATTAATGAAAAAAGAGACATCATCATACCCATGGCGTTCTAAATTTATCATATAAATGTTATGATCATATCGCATCAATTACATAGTGCGGAAAGGGGTCTGATCCCCCCCTTCTTAAATGATCCCCCCTTCTTGGCATCCCCCAAACCTTTAAAAATACCTATCCCCCAAGGATTCCGGGCAAAATTTTTTATGGTAAAAAGGGAAGGGAAACAGTAAAGAAAAATTAAGTCTGGCAAATATATACCACTTTTTAGTGAAAATAAAGAACTTCCTTTCATGCAGACCAAATTTCATAACAGTGCTGGAAAATAATCTACAATATATGTAAGCCCCCCCTTCTTAAACGATCCCCCCTCCTTGCTATCCCCCCCTTTTTAGTGAAAATTTCTGATCCCCCCCTTCTTCACTTTTTTGGAAGGTGTCACCCCCCCCTTAAATAAGGGGGGGGGGTTCGAACTATGCAATTGGGTTCAATTCGACAGGGTTATGATTGTGGGTAAAGCCAGTTTTGAAATATGAAATATTATTGTGATATTGCAAGATTGAACTAAAAAAAAACAGCTGAAAAGACTGGAATAGGAAAGCTAGAATCAGGATTCACTAATTTTCAGCCTTTCCAGACAAAGAGCCCTTTATAAACCAATCAACAAATTTGAGCTTAATCCATGGCTTGGATAAATAATAAGCTTCCTCTGAGTATTGGAGATATAGAGATTGAAATTATTTCATATCAAATTTCAAGCCCTGAAGATATGAATTAAAAAAACATACTGGCCCGCAGTTGGTTCCAGCCACAAGGCATGTCACGTCACCTCCAAGTTGTTTAGCCGCAGTCACTGAGTGGAGGGTGGCGGGAGTCAATTGGTTGTCATTATGCTCTACCACAATCAAAGTACTTGCGTTTCTGACTGAAGTACTTAATCCTTGACGGGAAACAGCTCTCTACAAGAAACAAGCCAATCTTTTATAAAGAATAGTGTCCAAATTCTATGGTTCCTCGACAAAAATGATTGATTTCACAATTTTTTCTTTTTGTTAAAACTGAAATGTTTATAAAGATCTTACAAAAGGTTTGTTAAATTAATTCATTTTATTGGCTAGCTGGTTTTAAACCCTATAATGGGCTACATACAATACTTTTCATAAAGCTTTTAAAGAAACGGTGTATTTCTTTTCATTTGAATTATTGCTTGCATTCATCAATTGATTAAAAAAAATCAACACTTTTCCATAAAACCAAAACAAAAAATAGAAAAAAGAATAGAAATTTGAAACCAGAAATCCGCAACTTACTGTTTGTCTCAAAACTTGTCCAAGCATTTTGGTGTATTTTTTATTCTTTTCTACAAAGAGAAAGATTATAAAATGATGTTTTCATTTCATCAGTCTGTTCATTCTATATACCTGATTTGCTCAGATATATGTTATACCTGATATGCTCTAAGAATATAATCTATAAAACACAGTGGACTCAAAAGGGGGTCAAGTGGACATTAAGCATTCTGACTTCAAAAATTATTGAATTAAGCCAAAATTGTACACAGCTCTTCTTTGAGTTGATATTTTTAGAAATTGAATTTGCTTTTCAATTACCAATGCATCTTCCCTCATTTTGTATATTATTAATAACCCCAGGGGGAGCACTCTAGACCCCCCCTGAAATCTCAAGATTGACAAGTGCTTTGGATTTGAAATTTCGATAAGTGGTAGATATGGATAATAGGAGATAGTTTGAAAAATTTTGCTTCAACCACCTGTCTGGTTGGTATTTTACAGACCAAAATGTAAATTTGGCTAAATTACATACTGACTGATTGGCATGATTGATTTGATTGAAATCTGTTACTAAAAGGTTGTTTTGTCAAAAATCATGTTAAAAAATAGTGTGACATTTAGGGAACTCAAAAATTGATAAAAATATAGTATTTCTTGAATAACTTGGGAAATATTTCAAATAAAACGTTGAAATTTTATATGATGATCGGTATTTACACAAAGAACATATTTTGATGAAAAAAAAGGTAAAATGAGTAAAATGTATGGCTCCAGGTCCAAATATGTCCAAATATGTGTTTTGTCATCCACCTCAAAGGAAGAAATGGTTTGTTTGAAAATGACACTTGAATCGGTAACTAGGTATCATATTATCTCAAAACAGATAAAAGAGCAACATTTTGAAACTGGTTGGTTTCAAAAAGCCACCAGTGTTGTCAGCCACATGAACGACTCATAGCTTATCTTGAAATATCTTGTAACCTAGTGAGCCACTTAATTTCACTCCAAAACAATTGGAAAGGTTAAATCATTCTACTTATCCTTGGTGAAAAATAAACTGTTAGCCACCAAAAATACTCATTTTATTAACAAAATTGTCAGCCACTAATGTCACAAAACAGGCCTTTATTTTTAAACACGATCCAAATAAAAGAGAAAAAGAATGGAAAAAATTTTGTCTCTTGAGTATTTGTTTCTATGCAGCCTGGTCTGTAAAATCGTTGCCCCTTGCATGAATTCAGGAACTACTAGAGCTTTAGACTTAAAATTTCAACTAGTGGTACATATTGACCATCTCAGGCTGTGTGCAAAGTGGACCCAAGCGTGGTTGGTATTTTACAGACCGGTCTGTTTTTTACAATGCTAGTTTTTAGCATAACCTCACATATCATTCCATTGAGATTTTGACTGCAAACTTGTATTATTAATACGAAAGACTTATCAAACGTCTATAGCATTTTCCAATCGGTATATCCAAGGCAAAAAGGCAATTTTGGACTGGTCTGTAAAATATGCACAATACAGCAGATGGCAAAAAATTCAACCTGTGCCAAAAAACATGTTGCATCGAGTTGCCTCACAGAATTTGAGCAAAATTTAAAAAGGTTAGAGGGGGTCCTATTTTTGGTATTTTCAAAGAATGATGACTTCATCAGATGGCGATGAAGTTGTCAATGGTGCTAAATTTTCACAAAGGATGCCAATTCATCTTTGGTGCTCTTGCAAAATTTCAAAATTTTAATTTTCCAAAATGTTAATATAGAAGCCATATAAAAACAAACGAAACCATAAAACTTATGGGCCTACTGAGGATACCAAAAACTACTTAGAGATATGTGTTTCCATTTTAATAGTTGAAGGTTTCATACTTTTAAAATCTCAAAACAAAACTCTACTTTCTCAGGTATTGTAAAAAAAGGTTTATTTTACTATTTTGGCCTGAACATGACCCAAAATGTTTGCAGAACTTTGTTTTATATACATTTACTCCAAGATGCTTCAGGCTATCCTCGGACCATACTGTTGGTTGTTTTCTCATAGGGGAAGCAATCCAAACTCAAACTTACCATGAAAAATGTTGATTGGATGTTTGTTGCTAAACGTATCAGTCCGAGATATGAACATGGGGCAATTATTTTACAGTGGAGTGATAAAAAAAGAACATGGAAAAAGTTACCATCAATCCCACAAGTAAAATGAGGTATTCTGACTAGTCTACAAAAAGTGCGCTCGCGCGGTGAACGACATTCGGTCATTGCCACGTCGGCTGGACCTTCACGCCGCTCCAGCTTCTTGTTAACGTTTTAAACACGAGCAACAGATTCAGAATAATAGTAGAGGTGATTATTTTTACAACTCGCACTTTTTTGATCACATTAATTGACATCTTGACATTATAAAGTCCTTGCAATAGTTTATAGTTCAACTTGGAGAAGGAATGTTTGTAAACATAGATTTTTTTTCATAACAGTTATTTGGGCTGTTGGAATTAGGCAGGGCTGTCGGATATAGGACCACTCACGGTACCTAACGATTCTATCGGTTATAATCGATATCTAATCCATCGATTATTTATCGATTACTCAGGATTATCTATTATATCGATTAACTACGCCTTGATCAAAACATCAGCCACATGTATTTATACTTCCAGCCAATAGCCATTTTGTTTCGAAATGAATCTGTTTTCATTTTCATTTTTTTTCTGCAGAGTCAGCTTTTCCATAAATTATGCGCACGCATCAAAATTATCAAAATGCGCATGAAAGTACTGCTAAGACGGTCATCGAAAAAAAGCTCTGTTTGCGTCGCAACAGGTGTTAAAAATGCATGCGGGCGGACGGGCGGTCAAAAACATTCCCGTTTTTTTTTAATAACATAACTCAGGGGCGGGTGGTAACGCAAGCACAAGTGTTACGCGTAAGCCAAATCGCGTATTACGAACAACCTCTAAATTGCCGAGTACAGGAAAAAAAATCAAAATTTAAAATGGCAGCCAAGCCCACGCTGATAACTATCAAAAATCTTCGTTTTTCAATCAGCTATTGCAGCTCCTGGCAGCTCAATAAATCAATGAAATAATTTGAAATAAAAAGTAAACAAACCTTGAACCTTTCACGAATTCGAATAAATAAAAGTATTCATCTAAAGTGAAGATTACATTTCAAAATACTGTAAAACAATTTCCAAACCAACCTAAAGTCAGTGTCTGCCAACTAAAAATTTCTCTGCGGGGTCACTGGCAAGGAGTTACGACTTCAGACTTTAGATTCTGATTCTTGTATAGGCTGCAACTACACTGCCAAATGATCTGTATTACAAATACTTCCAAATGGGTCCATACCTAAGTTAAGAAAATGAAATTATCATCTAGCACGGGGGTTTCAAAATAAAATTGTTAATGAACTTATTACTTAAAATATCACTTACTTACATAATTTATTTATGATATAACACCCCTTTCTTAAATAAATGGGCTCTTAAAGTCTTTTATGTTTTTCTCTCTTTTTCTAGCTAGTTCCCGCGTGTTAGTGTAGACACAACTTTAATCCGGGGAAATGAAGCGTTTTCATTGGTCTAAAATCACGGATGGTCACGTGACCAGAATTTTTATCCAGGGAAATGCCGTGGCGGCAATGTTTTGCTTTAGTGAGTTTGACCATTTTGTTGTTTTGATTTGAGCGGGCGAAATTTCTGTACAAACCAAAATATGGCTTCGTTGGAATACCGGTTGTTGAAACACTTGTGCAAGCAAAACAATTTTTCGATGGTCGTCAGAGCAATTGAGAAAAAAGCTATATATTATACTTTAAAAGAACAAATTGCTTTTCCCAGATTTTTTTCCGCATCTCCGCACCGGAAAATTTGCTGCGGGCGGGTGACGCGAATAGAACAATTTTTCGATGACCGCCTAAGTGATACGCCAAAAGCTGGCCAATCAGGCCGAACCTGCATTGCAGGGAAAAATCTCCATGCAGGCAAGCTGGGCCAAGCGTTAAACCAGCAGCAAAAAAATCATAAACTAGACTGTGAATAAAGTTTAACTTTTGGATTCCCAGGGCTAAAAAGTGAAAACCAATCCAAAAAAAAATCAAAATTTCCTGACTCGCTAATAAACGCTAAAAATTAGTCTCGCTAAAATGTCTACGATTGAAGTAGTTAAACACAAAAGCATTGTTAGGTTTGATGTCGATTGAAACACCTCCTCAAAAGGCTGTTGAAGTTGACACAAACAATCCTTTGAGTCTCTCTGCTCTCCCCTTCCTTTTTTCATTCTTTGCCTATGTGGAACATAAAAATAGAAGACTTGAAGGAGCTGAAAATGACATGTGTGTTTTCGGGTCCCTTGTTTGATTGATTACCTACCAACCAGTTACAAGTCTAAAAGGTTGTTTGATGAACTCGGGTTAAAAAGTGAAGTTGCATAACAAAAACTTGACGATATTTTCGACGCCATTATTGCGAACGCTTTCGTTTTTAAAAGTACCTAGATTGAACTTTGAGCCTTTAGTATAATTTACAGAATGGTGTACTCTTTATAAAACATAAACAAATTATCATTCGGCCATTTAGCAAATTTCGAAGACTTTATGACCAGCATCCAAATTTTTATTGACCATCATTGAATCATTTGAAAAAAAATGTCGACTGAATCAGACTTGTAGTTAAAAACAGTAAAAAGGCGAAAAAGCGAAGAAAACAGGTACATTACAGATGGATACAGATATATTACTTTACGGTGTCAGTCCGGTGTTGCATACAGGGAATTTTGGACGCCGGACATTTAAGAAACAAAAAATTAAGAAACACCGGACCCACCGGACTGGCCATGTCCGGTGTTTTGATTGTCCGGTGGGAAAAATATCCTTCTCCGACACCGGACATCAGACTTCCTTAAGTCCGGTGTAGAAATTGTCCGGTGGTAAAAAAAATTCTCATTTTACACCGGACTTTCGCGTGTCCGGTGTTCGTTAAGTCCGGTGCGTCGGCAGGGTCCTATTCCAATAAAAATCCATGAACTTTTGCAATATGCATCGGAAATTCCACTCTGTTTTGCCTTTTTTAATTCAATTGCCTTCGAAATTCAGGCATTTTCTTCTCTCGCCTTGGAAATTTCGAAGTTTGGTGAAAACTTTTGCCCTCGGAAATCCTGTGTCGTCCGCCCCCCTGTTATACATACAAACAAATTCTTTAATAATACTAAAATAATCTCAAAATTGGTCATTTTCCTAGTGGTACTTTCCAGTAGCAGTAGGTTAATCTCCTAAAGCCCAGTATGGATTCCACGAAATCTTGCGCCGAAGATATTTTTCCGTGCAGCAAGCCTCACGACAAGCAAAATTTCTTTTGTACCAACATTCAATTTTTCAATAAGGATGCAAGATGGGAAAAGAGGCGCATGCGCCAACACAATTAATAAATTGACGTGAGCGCAAGCGAGCGAAAGCAAATTTAGCCAAATGGAAGCTAAAAATCGATGGATTATGGAGTCATTCACGCCGAGCTGGAATTATTACTATACACCAACTGAAAATCAAACAATCTTTGTAAGTACCCTTACGCCAATGCGCCAAAAACGTTTCAGTTGTATATACGCCGAAGAACTTCGGCGTTAGTTACACGAAATCCATACTGGCCTAAAGCTGGGTCCTGTTTTTAAGAAACTGCTTTATACTGTACATATTTTTAGAATTTGTGAACTTTGTTCTCAGTTTGTTTTACAATGGGCTATTCCAAAAAAAAAATTATACAGGGGTATTGACGAACTCTTTTCCTAAACCCCCCCTGGAAAATTTAAATGCTAGGTAGCCCCCTGGATAAACAGTTGTGAACGTAAAATTTAACAATTTTATGAGTGTTTTAGGCCTCCAGTATGGGAAATCCTCTCAATTACACGCTTATCTTCCGAGGGCGTAAGCGCGGTTATAATTTACGCCCGCTCCCGCCCCGTTGAAATTGCTTAGGGATTTCAAGGGGTTCAGAATTCTCTAATTCGGGCGAAGGCATGGTTTAACGGGCGATCCATTTTTACGGAATCTTCTTCTACGATAAATTTTGAGTAAAACTGCCCTAGGCTTTTGAAATTCAACAGAGCTTTCGGAAGGAATTGCGTGTCAAAAATATAAGAAATTTTTAAGCGAGCAATTGCACGCTTACAGCAAAAGCCGTCACCTGTCAACCTTGCTTAACGCTTACCGCCCGTTTCAGAACAATTTCGATAAGCGTGTATAAAAATTCTGCCATTTTGATTAACCGTGCAATTGCGCGCTTACAGCCTTGGAACATTTTTTAAGCGTGCAATTGAGAGGATTTCCCAGACTGGCCTCTGGTGTCGAGACCCGGAATTCCAGAGTTATTTTTTCTGAGTTAAAAAACCAGAGTTAAGAAAAAACCGAGTTATCCCGAGTTATGACGTCATTTTTGGAATTTAGTGACGTCATTTTTCATTTTTTAACTCGGGAATTTTTGCTTCCTTTATCTTTAACTTTCCGAGTTATTTTTCATTTTTTAACTCGGGAATTTTTTCTTCCTTTAGCTTTCCGAGTTATTTTTTAATTTTTAACTCGGGAATTTTTGCTTTCTTTAGCTTTCTGAGTTATTTTTCTTCATAAAAAACACCAACTTTAATCTACTGATCAAAACCACAAGCAATAGAAGAAGAATTTCGTGAATTAGTTCTATGGGGGGGGTACTAAGGCAGTGTAGACCTAAAGCTCTAAAACAGCATCTAATAACATGAAAACCAGAATATGATTCTTCAATAGGAATCAAAAACTATAAAGTCCACTTACAAACATCAATTTGTCAGATCTAACAAAATTAATAACCGCTGTCATCATTGACAATAAAACAAACGATTTTCTGTCAAGAGCCTTGTAAACATTCCAACAACTTCCATCGAAATGATCTATCACAGCTCAGTCTACCATTTTTAGCGCAGTCCGAGGATTGAGCCGAGAACGCTCTCCCAGCTCCCTGCGCGGGTGAAAAACTTCAATCTGTCAATCATTTTCTCAAGCGAAGGTCCAAAAAAGGCACCCTTAAGGGCGGCACATACCCGTACTTGCCTTACAGTATAGACCTAACTCATCATACAAAAATTACGGGAAACGCATATTTGGACTTTGTACCCTTATGCTGCACTCAAGCACTTAAGCCAAAGTCCCGCAAAGGCGGGACAAAAATCAGTTTTTTGAAGTTTGCAAAAAAACACCACATAGAAGATCTTTCAAATTCAATATGTGAATAGAGCAGTAAAAAATACAACTTTTCTGTTTGTCCTTTTTTTTGCAAAAGTTCTAGGAATGAAAATAAAGGGGATAACGATAATTGAATACTATCCATTGATGATCTGG
>NW_027103331.1:0-14341 GCF_902728285.1 Clytia hemisphaerica
AAAACTAAATTTCATTTTAAAATACAAAAGGGTTGTTGCAGTAAATGGATAAATAAACGAAAGAATGGCTTGTATTGCAAATTATGCTGACGCAGCTTTCTTTTGTTGTTTGGAATGATAATCTTTCAGCGCCGCTTTGATCGCGTCTTCTGCCAACACTGAAAAGATGAAGAAGAAAAAACAGTATAATACGTTTTCATTAATTTTTGAAAGTATTTTATTCAGCCACGCAAAATTATCTTTCCAACACACATCGTGTAAAACACATTCTGTCAATTGAACGGAATTGCAGAAGAGTTCTTACTTGAGCAGTGAAGTTTGACGGGTGGTAAAGAGTTCTTACTTGAACAGTGGAGTTTGACGGGTGGTAAAGAGTTCTTACTTGAGCAGTGAAGTTTGAAGGGTGGTAAAGAGTTCTTACTCAAACAGTGGAGTTTGACGGGTGGTAAAGAGTTCTTACTTGAGCAGTGAAGTTTGACGGGTGGTAGCGATAATTCCTTTGCAATGTCCGTGTTTTTGATTTGAGAAGCTTCACCGATCTAGAAAAAAAGACATTGTAGACAATAATCAAAACTTATGTCCCCAACCTGGTCCCCGGGCCGTATTCTCGGTTAAGCAACAATTCATAGGGTAAAAAACAAAGCATTGTGATATAGATGAGAAAAAGATTAAAATCAAAAGATACCTGTTTTCCTTTGACCCATTCAGTGGCGAGTGAGCTTGATGCAATTGCCGATCCACATCCGAAAGTTTTGAATTTCGCATCAACGATTTTACCACTGTCATCAACTTTGATCTATCACACAAAAACCAATGTGATTATTAGTTTTTATGTTGATTTACCTTACAAATAATATAAGGAATGGTATCAAAAACTATAAAGTACTGAGGCTGAAACAAATTTGTACATTGTATACACTATAACGCTATAGGTATACCTATACCTAAAAAAGATAGTCAAGTCACAAAAAATCTTTTGTAGAAAATATAGGTTCTTATACGATCCACTGACTACTCAGGACAATGGTATTAAAAAAAGACTTCCAATTATGTTCCAGGATCATGAAATTTCTACTTTAGAAGATAGCAATGAGCTCGATGGATTTTAATTATAAGTAAGGATAGTAGAATACTGAGAAAGAAACATTTTGACACTAGACTCACAGAACAACGGTTAGTTCTAACAAAAAAGGGGAAATCTCAAAAAAAGCCTACCTGAAGTTTCATGACATCACCACAAGCAGGTGCACCAACAACAAGTCCTGTACCTACGTCCAAATCTTTCTTGTCCATTGAGCCGACATTTCGAGGGTTTTCATAATGATCAATCACCTTCAAAAAAGAATTGATAATATGTTAACCTTAATAAAAAAGTACCCATTTAATGGTTTCAAATTCATACATTTAAAAGAACATTCGCAGCACAACTTACGTTTTCATGATAAGATCTACCAGCAGCTGCGATTGCAGGTCTTAAGACACTCAAAAGTTTAACTTGTTTGGATAATGAAGCTAATGCCATCTCTCATCTAATCAATTTTCTAAAGTTGTGTTAAAGATTCTTTCTTTGTGATCTGTAAAGAATCAAAGAAAAAGAAAATATAACAAGTGATACTTTTATGGACCTACCTGGTTATGCATTTAACATATAATTGATATCTACGTGAGTGTGACCATTAAACAATCATTCAGAACACAAATAGTGACGATCTATTAAAATTAGTCGTTTGTTTCATATAAAAAAACGTTTAGAAACCAAAATTTCATGCTCTTGAAATATTCTTTCATATTCAAGACTTCCTGAGCAAAAAGAACATCTATCTCATCAAAAAATTGAGTAATTTGGCTAAGAACATTGATGTATGCTTATTAATAGTGATTCTTATAGATAAGCATGCGTTTTTTGAGCTGAAAAATTTGCTTTTTACAAAAATCTGCTTGAGTCATCTTTGAAAGTCATCTGAAAGTAGGTCATGCATAAAATCAGAAAAAAACAATGATCCAATATAAAGCCGTTTTTTGGCCCAAAATTGCCCAAAAACATTTCTTTTCGAAAATCGGGCTTCGTCACATTCGAGGGTTTAAAGTTATGCATCTTTGTGCAAAAAATCATAAAGAATGAAAGAGCCAATCTCGAGAAAAGCTAATACCTAAGTAATTGATAATGTGCCAAGCAACCAAAATTTCATGTCTAATCACATATCAAAAGTAAGCCCTCATGAGCAAAAAAAAACATCTATCTCATAAAAAAAGTGAGTAATTTGACTAAGAACATTGATGTATGCTTATTAATAGTGATTCTTATAGATAAACATGCGTTTTTTGAGCCAACAAAATTTTTTTGCAAAAATCTGCTTGAGCCATCTTTTACCTATGATGGGACCCTACTTTCATGCAAAAAATCTGAAAAAATTGATGATCCAGTTTTTCACAAAGTCCAAAAAACCTGTTTTTTAGCCGTTTTTTTGCCCAAATTTGCCCAAAATTTTTTTTTTCGAAAATCGGGCTCCGTCACATTCAAGGGTTTATAGTTACACATCTTTGTGCAAAAAATCAGAAAAAACTAATGAGCCAATCTCGAGAGAAAAGCTTGTAACGAACGAACGAACGAACGAACGAACGAACGACGAACGAACGACGAACGGACGGACGGACGGACGGACGGACGGACGGACGGACGGACGGACGGACGGACGGACGGACGGACGGACGGACGGACGGACGGACGGACGGACGGACGGACGGACGGACGGACGGACGGACGGACGGGACGGACGGACGGACGGACGGACGGACGGACTGTAAGCTAGTTTAGACGGTCGAGTTTCTGCCCTGCCTATTCTAATTGTTTGAGCAGGCTAAAAGTGGGCGCGAAGTTGTGTGTTAAAGAAGACTTTTAATTGAAATCGAAACTTTTTGCCCACTTTAACTCGCAATTAGAATAGGCAGGGCGGAAAGTTGTGTCGTCTAAATTAAAGCTCAGTTGTCAAGCTCTATATATACATACAATTAGTATACTACGCCCTTTTATTTAGTATAGTCATTTAGGCAATCATGACAGCCTATTGAATAGCTAATTACTACAGCATAAGTCTTTCAATAATTAAGTCATTTAATTGATTTGCCTTTTACTAGACATCTGTTGCCTCCAGACAAAATGATTCATTCCTTTTGTATTGGTTGAAGGCAAGTAATGTATGCTGTAGTAATTTGTTAAGCCGCGTTTGCCTGAAGGTCTATGCTATGAGCTAATAATAGTTGGATTATTACAATAAGAGGTTGTTTGCTAGTGTGTTTTTTTTTTGCTTGAATCAATATTCTGCAGAGATTTCTGAAGATACATCACTTGCCCTCAGCCAAGAAAAACGGGTTGAATTATTTCATCTCTAGGTCACAGTTCCTTGTAAAAGGTAAATCAATAAGGTGATGTTGTCATTAAAAAATGCAATTAGTTATTCAATAGACGTGATGGACTACAAATCAAAAAGAGGTTTTCTATTTCTATAATTAATCCAATGGGTATGTATCATACCGGGTGGGCAAAAAAAACAAGTCCATATTTCATTCTTAATTGACAATAGATCGAAAAAAGATGTGCAATCACGATTTTGCACTTTTATTCTATAAGTATTTTCCCGATTTTTTGCCAAGTTTTAGCATCGAGTCTAAAAGTGAAAGGGAGATATTAAGATTTTACGATTAGTGGTATTATTCTACTTGTTCAAAATACCTAAAAATTGACGTCAAAATAAATTTTAGAAGTAACAGCATAACCTATTCATCTAATCTAACCAAGATATACCGTATATTACAAAAGTTAAATAGATATCGTAGAAGAAGCACATTACAGGTTGTTTTACAATAAACAGTTCAACCAAACAACATTTTAATACAATGTCCTTCTTTATCATGAACAGCTTGCAACCAGGGGACAAATTGTTTGAATGCTCTACGGATCTCTTGAACTTCTCCTGCAACTTCCGGCCAAACTTTTCGAATTCGTCTCTTTAATGACTCTTCATTTTTGAAAGCACGATTAAATCGATTCTCATATACTTTCCTTTCAGTCCTATCCCAAAAATAGAAATCCAAAGGATTACAATCCGGTGAAGCAGGTGGCCAATCGGTGTATTTGATGAATCGACTTTTTAACTGCTCCTTTAGAAAATCTTGTACCAGGTTTGAGCGATGAGATGGAGCTGAATCTTGTACGAAGATCCAGTCCTTACGTTTCAACATCTGATTGATGTCTGGAAGAAGATACTTTTAAAGATGCGTTTTATATCTCTTGGCATTTACTTTAACATTATTGTTCGTAACAAAAAAAGGTTTTGTGGCCCAGTGCCACGTGATACAGGCAGACACCATCACTTTTTTTGACTGTCGGTTTTTTTCATGATACAAACGTTTATCAGGGACATCAGCCTTTTTTCCTTGGCTATATACTCTGCTATTTTGTGAATTAATGGGTACATCAAGAGTAAAGTCTTTCTCGTCTTGGAACACACACTTCTCTCTACGCTTCTTTTGTGGGAAAACCTTTCAGCCAAAGCACCAGATCTTTTCCGTTCGTCGTTTCTTTGTTCCTTCGGTAACTCTCGGGGTCTTGATTCTTTTATACTGCTTCCATCCATTTCGTTTCACCATTCTTCGCACTGACGATCTCTTTATTCCCGTTATCTTTTCAATCTATATCGCGGTGATTTGTGTGTTCCAGGTGATTCTTCCTGCGAGCAAATCAGTTGCTCAACAATTTCTTCGTTTTCTGCGGTTGTTACAGTTATTATTGGGCGGCCGGAGCCGGGTTTTCTGTCCATGGTCCCGCTTTTTTTGAATCGATTAATGAGATTTTGCACAGAACCTTTATACCACTTCTTCATGGGATGCTCTTTACAAATCCTGTACGCTGACCAGCCTTTTTCGATATAATCATTCTTTATGACAGCTTTTATCTTCGTTGGAAAAAACCATCTTTACGCAAGTAAAACTGCTTTTGACTGAAGGTCAAAGTTTCAGAAAGAAAAACGCCGGTTTACTTTTTTCGAGCGCAATGGAACGACATCTATTGAAAAGAAGACCTTCCATTGCAATTCTCTCGCGTTCAACAAGACCGCTCAAGCTAGCAAAAAAAATTTCATGGTATTGTTTAGTTTCTCCCCTCTTCTGATAATATTTTCACTTGACGTCAATTTTTAAACAATTTAAAAATGGATAGGTCCCTGAAATATCTTCTAACTCTCTTTTGAATGCGTGAAACTTTCTCAAACTTTCACAGAATTAATATAATATCTTTATTTTTTTCTATCCAAAGATGCCAGCTAAAAAAACGAATAGCGCGTCAAACATCCTAATTTTAAATTTGGACTTGTTTTTTATAGCCCACCCGGTATTACTTTTTGCGAAGAAGCGTTTGAGGGCTCGAATTAATCCTTTGGAACCGATTGTGGTTGGGTTGTGTTCGACTTTCGTGATGTGTGGCCAGTTGCTGAATCGGTCGACAATCACGAGGTACCAATGACCATGCAGCTTGAAGTAATCAGATGAGATGGCTTCAAACGGAGATGTCGGGATAACTGGTTCGATGGGTGGTACGTTAGGATTGCTGGGTGAAATTTCCCAACAGGTGTTGCAGATGTTTCTTGTCGTCTGGATGCTTTGGGAGATACCGGGCCAGAAAACCAGATTGCTTTGCTCTTTCTGACATACCGGTTGTGCCTTGGTGTGCAGAATGTAAGCTGGTACAAATTTCTGTTCGAAGGGATGGAGGTATCACTGTTCTGTCACCAAACATAACGACTTGGTCGATTACTGACAATTGATTTCGGTATTGCCAGTAAGGTTGAAGTTGGGCTGGCAGTTGTGATGCGTTATTAGGGAATCCATTAGAGATGATGTCGATGAGGATTCTCATGTATGGATCTTCTTTTGTAGCGGACTGAACTCTCTCCCAAGTCACAGCGTGAATTTTATCATGATCTGATCTAATGGAAGCAATTATTGTTTCTTCCATCGAGTCAAATATTGCAGAGATGGTATCTTCCCCGTCAGCAAAACGAACAGCTGGCTTGCGTGATGTAGCGTCGGAAGCAGGGATCATTTTTCCTGGGATGTGGAATATTTTGAATCGCCATGGAAGGGTCCTTTGTTTAAGGCTGAAGATTCTAGGGTTGGTGATTTCGTCAAGTGCTCTATCGGAGAAGATGCTTGTAAGAGGTTTGTGATCGGTTAGGATGACAAGATCATCGCATCCCATGGTGAAAAACTTTGTGTCTTCAAGCGCCCATGCAATTGCTAACGATTCTCCTTCGATAGGTGCATAATTTTGCCAAGCTGGCTTAAGAAAACGAGAGCCAGCTAATGTCACTTTCCAACCGTCAATACAACAATTAGGTTTTTCGGAAATACAGTTACAGTGTTTTTGATATAGCCAATAACCCATGCCTGTTTTTGACCAATCTGGGCTAAGACAGGTTTTCCGTTTTGGATCGAAAATTTGCACGCCTTCTTTGATAGAGTCAATAATTAAAATTTTGGACTGTTCGAAAGCTGTTTGCAGTTCATCTGACCAATGGAAGGGAGTCTTGGGGCTTAGCAAAGGTTTGAACGGTAACATGATCTTTGAAATTTGGCTGTAATGCGACACCTGGTTAATGAGGCCAAACCATGAACGAATGTCAGAAATGTTCTTAGGAGTTGGGAATTGTCGAATAGCATCAAGGTACTTATCAAGCGGACGGACCTCATTCTCGGTGATGTGGAATCCAGCGAAATCTATTTCTTTTTGTGAAAATTGAAATTTGGAGGGATTGAGTACGATTCCCTTTTTTCCTGTCAGACCGCCAACCCAACTTCGTACCCATGATTCAGTCAAACCATCATGGAAACACCTTTGGAGATTGAGAAAGGAAGAACAAAATATAGTAATATATACAAGATTAACATAAGTATAGATATCATCACTGAACACTTATATTATCAATAATACACTTTTAGTGCTATATGCATGTTATATGTTATACGTAAGTAATATACATATTACAATTCCCTTCCACCTACCATTATGAATTTTTAATAAAAATGACGTAATTATACTCATATCTCTAAAACCACTATCTTTGCAGCATTTAATCGTTTTAAAACATGTCAATCTATATCCAGTCACATGATTAGCATCCTATTATGTATGAAAAAACATTTTGCTGTAAATTGGTTCAGATGCCTTATATTTCATGATTTTGACAATATTTTTGTCATTCAATATCGTTTTGTCAAAATTTGTGGGTGACATATTATTTAAAAATTTTCATGATAATACTATTCGTGTATAACTGTTTCAGACATACTATACTTAGTAGTAGTACTATTATATGTGTTATGAAGTATGTGTTATGAATTATACGTCATGATATCGTTATATTTTTTCCGGTCTGTAATTTGTATGCCCCGTGACCTGTGACACGTACCCCGTGACCCGTGTTTCGAACTAGCCGATCAAAAAAAGTTTAAACAAACTTTAAACATCACTCGGTTTATTCGAGACAGCATAGTGTCCTCCCCCCCTTTATAAAGGGGCGGGGAAACCAATTTTCCAATTTTGGATGGGTGAGGGGGGAAATGAAAATTTGAATAGTAATGGGAGGAAAACATCGATAGTTGGCAAATTTGGTTGGGGGAATGTGAAACCACTTTTCATTTCATTGTTGTTTTATTAAGTCTGCTTTTCTAAGCATGTTTGTTTACATTAACTCATTTTTGTTCTATTTTGTCTAGTATTCCTTTTGCAGCAAAATTTTACTTTTGTGTCAGGTTGACATTTGAGAAATTTATATGGGTATATGGGGGGAACTGATATTTTCAGAATTTCCTGGGGGAAAAGCAAAAAAGAGGGGGGAAACTAAAAAACTGAAAAGTCATAGGGGGGGAAAAGAGGGAGGAGATTTAAAAAAATCAAGAATTTGGTGGGGGGGACAAACCCTGGAGGACACTATGGACAGGGATGTGAAATACAGAGGATTTCAAGACTAGAATTTAATAGAAATAAGTGGAGTTATGTAGTTTCAAAATTCAATAGCCATATTAATTAGGAATGTTGTATCATTGCATCGTAAATTCTGAAAAATTTAACAAAGTTCTAAAATTATATCTAAACTATTAACGCTGTAAATCCTGAGATAAAAATAAAGAAAAACCAGATAAAAAAACTGAGATATATAAAAAGTATTCTTCAACGATTCTACTATAAGTAAAACCTCTAAATTTTACTGGCTGTGATTTTTTTCAAAGTTGGGATCAACTCTTATCTTAAGTTTGCTGGAGGCAAGTACTTGGCAGTCTTTTACCCTCTTACTCAAGTTGTTGACAAACAGGACCAAACTCTTCACATAAAAAGTAAAAAATCTGTGACTTTGTTCTCGGCTGTAGCACAGGAATTTAAAACAGTTAAAATGCATCCATAAACATAATGTCATGTTTTTTTTCGTTGTATTTCGACATTTTACAAGTCATTACCATTAATTACCATTACTGTACCAACAATAAAATCCTTTATAATACAGTCACATGTCAATGTTCTATATCTCTGACCATCGATGCGTATTCATAAAAAACAAACAACCAAAGATCCCACATCATCAAGGGTTGGTCAAGCCAAAATTTCATAAACAAGGACAAACAAACATTTCTCCTTCCACTGAATAAGGGGAGGAATAAGTTCTTTCAGGTTAGCCATATCCAAAAGCACAAAATATTTTTGTTCCCATCAATTCAAAACATACAAAAAGTCCAGTGATGCTCACTTCAACATACTACCAAGATTCAATCTAAACCAAAAGGAATTCAACTTTCCCACCATATGTATACAGTTCATTTCTTCAGCTTAGATCCTCTTCTTACAATGAAGCAACAACTCTGTTGACCCTTGCTGTCGATGAAAGAATAAAAATTCCATCTTCTTTCTTCTCATTCCGCAAGTTCAGCTGCTTTCTTTGTTTCTTTTCATCAAGCACCATCTCTTTTCAAAACAACAAAAAACAATAAATGTTTGTTTGTTGTTTTTAGTCAACATTTGAAATTGGAAAAGTTCGAAAGTCTTTGCTTGAGTCCAGGCAATGACTTCTTGAAAAATGACCGCCATTTGAACGCTTCTTGAACTTTTCCAGCCCGCGCTGATTTTCCGATCTCTTCTTTAGATTTCCTAATTTAAACCAGGACTTTTTTTCAAGTATAAAATCACTAGCTCTAGTTGCCTGGGGAAAATTCAAGCAATACCGTGGTTCGTCTATCTTCAACTCAGGANGTAAGGCCGGTCTCCACTTGCGCGCGCTGCGATCGCTCTTCTTCGAGCAAAGCTTCCACGCTATTGGTCAAAAGAAAAATGAAGCAGCTCCATTGGTGCGATATGACGTAACGATCGCGCGCTTTTTTTTTCTTTTTTTTTTTTTCGTTCCTGGGTTTGAAACCATTGCATAGGTAAATCACAAATTTATTTGGATATACATATAATAGAAATCAAATATATTTTAAGATGAAAAATCTGAAAAACAGTGAGCAATGACCAAGAGGAAAAAGAAAAGGCAAACATGAAAACTGATGAAACCCTGCAAAGACCAGTGTGAAAAACTCAAAAAATGTCGAAAAATATGTATCGTGTCTAATAAAATATAGTAATAAAAAAAAACAAAAAAAAAAAAAAAACTGAAAACTTATTGAAAACTTTAATTAAATATTACAAATGAAATTTGTGACTTCTGCGTCAGCAGTGGTGTTAACGAAAGGCGAGTGTCTCCAGTGCCTCCAGGACCTCGAGCCTCTCAAACACACCAAAGCTGACCGAATCAGACTAAAAGAAATTTTTCTTTTTACATAAAAATATGTTTCCGAAAATGAAGATTTATTTTTCTCACATAGAAGCTCGCTCAAACGGGCGTAAAATCGCTTAGTTTCTGTGCTCATTCCACCGTTGGCAGAAAAAACGAGTGGTGTAAAAGTACCGTTTTCTTGATCGAGTATGCGATTTACATACTTTCTTTTCTTCTCTTTCTCCATTTGCTTCATTACACTAGCAAGATTTTGGTTTTGGTAACTTCTGGCTGAAGGGGAAAAAACCCTCATGTCAAGAAATGCCTTCTGTTGCCTCTGCCAAAATCCTCTTAGTGTAGCATCAGCGCGGAGTTCAGAGTCATGATCGAAACGTTTTTGAAGAATTGGTTCCTTCTCAACATCTTTGCAAACAATTGCAGATAGATTAGCCGTTATGTTAACCAATTCATTGTGCCGCATGTGAATAAAACCGCCAACCTTGCACTGTAGTGAATGCTCGACGCTGAATTTGGAGCCGCAGACACAGTCGCTCGGTAGATTTTTCATCTCCCAGTTATACCGAAGGTAGATTGCATCGAAGAATTCTCTTTTTGTCAATGAGAACTCTTCCGACTTGATGGGGAGTGACGACAGCCATGCTGATGCACCGTGTGCACTGGCGATTTCGATTGCTCTCAGTTCCATTGATGATGAATTTAATTTCAAGAGTTCGAGTTTTCTCTTGTTGAACGACAGTTTTGATTCGGTATTTGGAATACTGGTTTCGGTTGATGTAATGATGACTTCGTTCTGGTTTACGATGTTACGAACAAGATTCTGAGTTACTTTGATAGATTGTTGAAATTCCAGATCGCACATCTCAGTGACATTGATAATTCCCAAGCCACCCATCTTGACAGGCAGAGAAAGAAGCTGTCTCTCATGATCATTACAGGTTCTTCCTTCACATAGAGCGGGGATAAAATGGTGTCGGATGATATTTTCTAAAGGTTGCAGCTCTTCTTTGATGTTTGGGATGGTTCGGTTGACATAGTTGAACTTATGTGCGAACCCTGCTGTAAAAGCACAGTATGCTGATTGGGGGTATGCTTTAGCGATCTCGGAAAGGACTTTCAGTTGCTTGACCCAATCTTGAACGAACTTCTTAACGTACTCGGATTTGAATGTTTCGGTTCCAACAACTGCACCAAGATGACGCTTTCCGTCTTTTGTGATTTTGATTTTGGTATCTTTAAATATGATTTTAGCTAGTTCATATTTGTCCGGTTTTACGACGAGCCAGGATTTTGATCCTTTTGGGAAGTATCCGAGGTCATATCAAGGTCATAATATTTGAGAAAAAAGGGAAATACACCGGGAAGTTTTTGAACCACAAGCGATTTGTAAGTGCTCTAAAGTAGGTTGGAAGGGTAGAGTTTTAACATGAGACTTAAGATCCAAAAGTTCAAAAATAGTCCAATAAGGCTCAGAATATAGCCTGAAAGTCTGCCAACCCCTTCCGAATTGAAATATTCGATTAAATTAAAGAGATAGCCCAAAATCGACTTTCTCGCCGGAACTTTAAACTATGAAAAACGTTAAAATAACCAAAATTATCAAAATATTATGACCTTTATTGTATGGACCGTTTTGAAGCATTGTCCACCATTTCAGGAGGGATTTCAATTTACCAGCTGCTGTTAGATCGTCAGCATAAGCAACCTGGTTGATGTCACTCGAATTGATGTTTTCCAGTAAAGGGACTAAAGCTAGTGCGTAGAGGGGCATTGCTACCGGATCTCCTTGAGCGGTTCCTTCTGAAGAAATGATTTCAAACCCACCGGAGAGGAACAATCGTGAATTCGATGAGTAAGTGTTGCCGATATATGTAGAGATTTGAGGGCAGATGATCTTCATGTTGTGGATCACCACCCAGCGATTTATACGATTGAATGCGTTATCAGCGTCCACCAATAGTACTCCATCACAATTCTCTTCTTTGAAAAGGATGCCCATGGCATCCACATCCGGACTTCTGGCCACCACATAGCTTAAGATCACCAACACTCGCTAAAACGTTCGGTTTCAAGACTGTCACGACGGATTTGCCGATCAACCGCCTAAGAACTTCACCGATTGCGATGGGTCTAACTCCAGGGTTCTTGTCCAAGGGGATCAATCTACTGGAAAGCAACGGCTCCAGCGAACCATCTTGCCAAAGTTCAGGCGCATGACATAACTTTCACGACATTTTTGCGATAGCATCACAAAGGTTTAAACTATGGCCTCCGAAGGAGGCAGATGTCAGAATTCTTCTCCAGCCATCAGCGTCCAGTGTTGAAGGACCAGCTGCTCCCTTCAATTGACAAGCTTCTTTATCAAAGAGCCATCAATCTTCTCGAAAATGTACCCCTCGACTTTGTCGATCGGACCTTCCAGTAGGTATTCTTCATGACACTCTTGTCCATTTGGGTGTTTTGTTTGGAGCGTTGTCAGCGTTTCTTTGGTGAGGTTTAAAACGCCACTTGACTCGATGTCGTCGAGGAGGCGGAGTGCAGGAACGACTTTATCTTTGGTCATTAAATCGTGGAAGTGTTTCGCTTTTCTTCAAAAGTACGGTTGCCTTGGTGGAGCACAAGTTGAGTTTGGGGGTAGCGTGCTTCACGAATCAGAGCGTCGAAGTCACCATTCTTCCATTGCTGAAATCTCCGTTTGAGTGCATCATAGTTATCTTTTGACTTGGAATTTCGAGTTGGTTTTTGTAGAAGAAGACACGGCATTATCATTAGAATTTTAAGGGAAAGTTTCCTTTGTGGCGAATCATTGACCCATTCGTGAACCAGACGGGTCATCACGATGATATCGTTTCCCAATTTCCTTATGGGCGCATAAATAGGTTCCGCTTCCTTACGCACTCTTCATAAGCTGAATCGATGATTTGGGTTAGCTCAGAGTAGTATGGGTCAGCCCATACTTGTGGCTCGTTCGATTTACGATTTAGGAATGACGTCAAATCTTTCGGCGTCACTACTTTTTCGTGACACTGGGGCGACTCGTGTTTCTCGAAAAACTTTTTCGATGTCTTGGTCTTGCCACTTTGGTTCGAAAGATCGTCCCCACATTGTCGCATCAATTCCTCTGCAACCGGCGGAGCATCGGCTGAGAAGGGGAGAATTTTGCCTCTTTGGGTCCTCTTCCTGTTGTACAGCATGCCTTGGGATCAGAAACATTCGGAAAAACGATTGTCTTTGATCCATGATTTGTCTCGGGGAATACAGATGCTCGACTTCTCTTCTCGGTGTTTTTTGGTTGGTTTGGTTGACATGTTCTTCGCTGCATCCACTGGCCATTTCTGCGTTCGATTATACCGGTAAGAAAGAAAAGGCTGATGAGGCAGAGCACACACTTTAAAACGGTGGTCCCCCAGGAGCCAAGTCCTGTCTTCCAGCAGAGCCGGTAATAGCCAAAGAATAAAGTACGTGAGACAAAAGAGACAAGCTTACAAGAAGGGGTAACTTTAGGACGGTCATTGTATTGAGAGAGAATCTAACATCAATTCTCTGATGATTTACCGATAAAAGCAGATCTTACAACAGCGTCCGATAGTGATGATGAAAATGAAATCCAACCTCTGAAATCCGGCGTGGTTTTCCGTCGTTACGGAGTCGAATTTCTAAGATCTTCTTCGCATCTTCTTTCGCAGCACAACCGTTACCGCCGCCATCTTGTTTTTTTTACATTCAACTTTTTTTCCAAGCGCGTGCTGTGTTTTTATGACGTAATCTTTTCTCCAAGCAAAAATGATTGAAGCCAAAGTTGCGATCGCAGCGCGCGCAAGTGGAGACCGGCCTTAATACCAATCTGGGATTTGGCGGTAGGGTCCAGGTTTGAAGCCTCAATCTTATGATGCAATCGTCATCGTAGAAAAAGAAAGTATATAAAAATAACCAAACTGATAAAAACGAAATAGTAAGAAGATATTTTTGTTAATATGTATATTTAGCTTTTTTTTGGGTATTTTTAATTTTTAATTTTTTAACTTATAAATCATTCCGAAACAGAGGGAAATTTAGCAAAAAGTCAAAGGGAATTTAAATAGTGGTATGTGAAAGAAAAACCTAATCCAATGAAGATGAATGAAGAAAGTATATTTGGAGAACAGGTTAATTGCAAATTTCTGACAAACATTCCTACAATTTAATACAACTCATCATGATACATACCAAATGGAGACAAACAAAACAATAGAAAAATAATAGCAAACATGCATACACACACACAACCCGAAGTCCCAGACTTGTGACTGGCATAGTGATTTCCACGTGTTTAGGCCACACTCATCGCCTTCAAAAACATAACAGGAAAAGGACCGACCAGCGCTCCAACAATAACAGACAACAAAAAGACACTACAACAAAAAAACAACACTATCCCAACATACACTACATGGAACAAACATTTGTAACAAACAACATCTCACAAAAAATAGAAAAAATCACACAAAAAACTGAAAAAAATAGATCGTAAGTGGACGAACCCAGTT
>NW_027103332.1:0-49250 GCF_902728285.1 Clytia hemisphaerica
ATTCCACTTTTGTTTAGACATAGTTTGTATCGCACTCGTACTTTGTTACAAATTATGAGAATTTTTTTACTCAACAAATACCCATGTCTCACGTTTTAAGTACCTTTTTACGCTAATTAACTGCTTGTGGTAAAAATATAGATACTGATGTGGAGCAATGTCCGTTTCCCCAAAACAAGAAATATAGATGAGTTATAGTTGAAAATTTATAGGCCTTTATATCCCTAAAATTATTTTTATGTTTTGAATTGAATAGGAGGTAATGAAATGGAGTCAAATCATTCTAAAATATTAATTTCCGCTCACAACAACAACCAAAAAGCAGGTAAAAATAAAGGTTTTAAAGGACTTTGAAAAATGCTTCATGTTTGCTAGAAAATAAACATTATTAGTTCAACTTAAAGCAGGTGCCAACTGGTGCTGATGCTTAATACCCTGACGATCAATTTTCAGCAATCAATCCACAAGAATTAAAGCTATAAAATCACAGTTAAAACGTGAAAGTCACTTTGACTTGCAAAAAATTTCAGATCAAACTCAAAAGTTAACTGTGTCGGCGACTCGCTTCAGCAAATTTCAGCTCTGGAAACTGAGCTTCTTTCAATAAAAACTCTGAAAGAGATAAGCTAGGAAAAGTGAATTGAGTATTGTTTTTTTGATAAACTCGACAGAGAAGCTGTACATAGCCTCATAGCTATTACCCCGATTTTTTCAGAAATTTTGCTAGGTCGTTTCAGCCATTTCTAGCTAGTCTCTCAGCTTCTCTCATTTCTCTAAATGAAAGGCGACCAGAAATATACGCAGTAATTCAAGGTCATTACACGTGAATTTTTAGAGAAGTTGAGCTCGTTAATAATATGATCCCGATTCGCTAGGGCGAAAGACGTCAAAAAGGGTTTGCTAAGTCACTCAAGCGGGGCGATATGGGTCGGGCGGTATTAGATAGGTTTTCGGATTATCAAAATAAAAGCCTCTAAATAGCGAAAGGTTCACTCGCAAAACATTAGGGAGGTAAAACTGCGGAGATAATTGTTAGTTTTAACTGCCGCACGCATAAATTGATAAAGTTGATACAAGACATGGCATCCGAAGAAGACTGCTAAAATGAATAAGAAAGCCTGTTTCACAATTTTTCATATTTTTCAATTTCTCGGAACTATGTCACTTGACCTACTTGACCTGCCCTAAATACGCCTCTGGGAGCATGTTCTAAACATGTATCTTCGAAGGTTTCATGTCATATGAATTACAGACAAGAATAGTAAAATACAATGAAGATCAAAACATAAATATGTACTAGTTATCGCATGACTTCGAGTGCAATACGAGAAATATTTTACAAGTTCCGAGATTTTTCCGTAATATTTTTCCGAGCCTTTCAGGCGAGGAAAAATATCGGTAAAATCTCGGAACGAGTAAAATATCGAGTATTGCACGAGAAGTCATGTGATAACTAATTTATTGTCGACTCAAAAAAATTGTCCTGATATAAATTTCTTTTTGTTTTTGTTTTAAAACTTACTTCCGCCTTGCTTCTTTCTTCTGTTTAGTTTCGAATGTTTTTATTCGAAAATCTAATTCGAACGTTAGATTCGAACAATAAAACATTCGATATGTTCCCGCCGAAAATATTCACACAAAAACAAAACAGAGGAGCATTTTCGATAATTTTCGATCCAAAAGTTTTGTTTTGAAGAGTTCCAGATTTTTCAGAGATGTATATTTGAAAGTTTCTAGATTGATAATTCAAAATGCAAATGGTGTACAGTATTGTTTCGATAGAGAAGAAACCTTTCATCGTCGGATTAACCAGATTGATAACATTCAGTCTTTTTCTATGTTTTTGTTTCGATGCATGGAAAAGAATAGCAGAGGAAAGGAGTTCCATGATGGAAATGTATGCTTGTAATAATGGTTAAAGAACAACATTTTTTCAAGAGCAAAACAATTTGGATACTTTTTTGATTATCACCAAGCTTTAATTGTTTCGAATTTTAGAAGAAAGATGTATAAATGATTGTTGAGTTTACAATTCAAGGACGTACCTCGTCGAGAAGGCGAATTAGGAGAGAGCTTTTTTTTTTAAATCACCACTTCCCTTGCTATGTTATGAGAAATCTTATTGGCAAACATTCAAGAATCTCAAGTTTTTTGTATGCAATGATAAAAAACTGTTTGGTTTACACACGGTCACGAACGAATTTTATACCAAAAGCTGAAAATATTTGGATGGTCTCAAGTAGTTTTATAATTTCTTAGTTCATCAGATTTGATTTTAGTGTCTTTTATGGAAGAACTCCAAAGTAAAAGTTAATCTGAAAATATTTTTGTTGCGTTTTTCCCTTTGACTCCCAAGCTAGTTTCTCCGAAAGTCAGTTCTTTTCGGCTGTTTTGTTTTGATTTTTCTCCCGCCGCTTACCCAGTCCCCCAAAAGTCAACGCGGTCATATTTCCATACTAGAGAAATATGAAATATCGCAAATATCTCGATGCTCTCGACCAATCAAAACGCTGATATTTTTTTGGGTCGGCAATAAAACTTCCATATTCTCCCTCATAGAATCAATTAAAAAAGAGCCTGATTTCAGGAGTTATATGGGCAAAGGGATGCTTAGGTAACACTGGAATAAATGTTCATAGGAAGCAAAATATTTTTAAATCTGAATGAACCTCAAAATTTATAAAGTGGAGGGTTTTTGAAATTACCTTGAAAAAACCTTTCATTTGATTCATATTCAAATGTCCTAAGCCAGGCTGCATTGCCAACCAGTCATACTTCTCAGGATTTCTTTTGATGAGACGGTTTATCAAACAATATGGTGGCCCGTCATGGTGGCCCAATACATGTCCATTGCCTTTCTCCACTATTGATACCCAAATTTTGTTTTAGATCTTCCAGGATTTTTTCTAGATTCTCATAACTATCAGGGTTTAGTAATATAGGTTCTCCTACCATCTGGTCACATTGATTGATACTTTGGGTCTGTCCAAGCAATAGGTAATTTTCTCCTGTTGATGTTGTCTGATTCTCTTTCTTTTTCTTCTCTTCAACCTTTCGTTTTACCTCTGCACCACACTTGTCACGTTTCCTCTTCCTAGGGCCATATGATTCATTGCACTCCTGGAGAAATAGAATTACATGTGATTTTGAGGTTTGATAAGAATCAAATTTCATAAAACAATAGAAATTATGTCATTTAAACAATAGACGTACCCTTTTGCTAAACCCCTCCCCCCCCCTTCACTGTGTACGTACTGTATGGATGGTCCCAAAATGTAGATTGGTCTAATATTAGAATTGGATTTATGCATTTTAAACAGCAGCTCTCTACTCAAATCTATCAAAATCAAATATAAATGGCAGTGGAAACAAGATCTCTCTCCTTCATTTTTGTAAAACTCAATCATTTGATGAAAGTAGTTGAATCTACATCTACGAAAAATGAGTTTCGATTCTTCAATGAGAGCTTCCATTCGCAGTTGCTTTTCCTCAAGTGTTAGGCTAGCACCCCAAAGAATTGGTTTCAAGTTAGGATTGGTTTGAAGAGATTGTATCGTTTTTAAAAAGATGTGGAGAGTTGTTGTAATAACAATAGGAGAAGCATTTTTGTCTTTAAAAACACGGTCCAATATTCTTCCAATATTATCAATAAAGGTTATTATATCTCCAACAGCAGGACATTGTATTGCCAAAGCTCCAATATCATTCAGCCAATTCAAATAAGTTGTATACCCACCACCAGGGGTTAATTTGTCATTCAGTACGGTTACAATTTTAGAACCTGAAATGAACGACCGCACTAAGTTGCTGGCGAAATAACAAGGTAAGACCCAGTTTCGGTTGCAAGAAGAAAATATTGTTTCTAAAACCATGATTGCTTGGTACTGCCCTTGAGATTTCATTTCATTAAAGTCACGTTTAGATAATCCTTCCAGCAGACAAGGAAGAAAAGAATCATGTATCTATGTCTTGTTGTGGATTCATTGATTGTAAGTAGTTGATATTCTGACACAACACTGTGCCACTTGCATTTATTCTGAGGTATAAAACAATCTCTCCGATGACTTGAAAGAAGTCTTTCCAAAGTTTCTCATCTACAGTGCTCGGATCTTGAATTTTAATGGATTTAATGAACGATTTTATGGCGTTATGTAAATCATCTGTATGTTGAGTAATTTTGTCCTCTGAAGAAATGATGGATTTTACTTTCGCAATGCATGATTTGCAAAGACAATTTTCAGTTTCACCGAGGAAAAGGTGATCTCGTAAAAAAGAGAGAACATTGCTGTTGACTTTTGACCTCACAGCATGCAAAACGCTTTCATCCGACGTAAATTTTTTCCACGTATCGTGAAACGTGCACATGCAGTTGAATCTTCTTTTCTTGGCTTCCTTCAAACTTAAATCTTCCACTGCGGCCGCCATTTTATTTTGCAAGTTTTGTGTTTACATTTTCAATTCTGCTGAATCGACAAAAAGCCCGATTTTCTTACCCTGCGCATGCGCACGCATGCACAGTACCAAAAAGTTCTATTTCCTAAATCAAAATTGACCCAAAGTCAAAATTTGGCATGAGCATTTCTCTGACAATGAGAAACCATGTATTCCTTAGAGAAGACGCGACTATTTATATTTCGTCAGAAATCGCGGTTTTTATCGAGTTTCGGCTAAATAGCCTATATAAAATAGTCTAAATAGCCTATTATAGGCTAATCAGCCTATGATAGGCTAATTTGAAGGTGTACTTGACTGTTTGCACAAAGATGCGTATTAACAATGCCCAAAACATGGCCGAGTCCGATTTTTGGGAAAAAATTTTTATGCCGGAAATCACCGTTTTTCTGGATTTTCATTGGACTTTTTCCTTAGAATTAGTTGTTTTTTCGTTCAAAAAAATTATTAATAGCAATGCCCACCATCAAGTATGTTCCAATTTTCAATGAAATTGATTTTTGAAGCCGGAACTATTCAAAAATCGCCGGAACAACCTATTTTCTTGAGCTGTACTTTAGGTTTTTTTATGAAATTTTGCACACTGATGCAAAATGACGGAGCCCGATTTTTGAAAAACATTTTATTCCGGCCGAAAATGCCGGAAACATGCTGGAAAAACTGGTTTTTTGATATTTTCTCGGATTTTCATCCTTATTTTTCTCTGATTTTTTGAAGAATGATGCGTATTCGCAATGCTCAAAACATGACCGAGTTCGATTTTTGAGAAAATGTTTTTTTCCGGCCAAAAAAGCCGGAAATTTCCGTTTTTGCAGATTTTCCTTGAATTTTTTCGTTTCATGTCTTTGTTTTTTTCAAACAAAAACATCATTTATAAGAATGTCCACGATTAAGCATGGTTCAATTTTCAATGAAACTGATTTTGGTACAGGAACTAAAAATCGCCAGAACAGCCGAGAATCGCCGGATTCCATGAATTTCTTGAGTTGTTCTCGTATTATTCTGCATTTTCATACTATTGTTCTCATTTTTCAATTGTCTTATTACATCAATCTTCATGTAGGTCCATTCAGCATGTAGCTTGTATTAATTGCAATCGCATGAAAATTTGTTTCCATGTCGCATGGGCTGCAGAACGTGAAACAAAACTTATGAGAATGAAACTGAAACACGTGTGGCAGTGATTTGAGATGGCTGCCACAAATAATAAAACTGTGATAAATGCTTCTCTCGCACTTCTTCTTGATGAAGAAGACCCAAAGAAAAAAAAAGCTAAACGGTCTATTTGGACTAGGCCATGGTTAAAACGTAGGAAGATCGATGGGGCCTTTTACACCATATTCAAGGAATTAAAAGAAGGAGATCCAGAAGGGCTCAAAGGTTATGTAAGGATGGACATTGATCATTTTGATGACCTAGTCCATCTGCTTGCTTCATTTTTAAGCAAGCAAGATGCCAACATGAGGGAATGCATAAAACCAGAGGAAATGTGCTGTATCACATTAAGATATCTCGCAAGCGGTGAATCATTCAGATCTTTAGAGTATCAATTTCGGATTAGTAAGAGAGCAATATCTTATATAGTTCAAGAGGTGTGCAGTGCTATCGTTAAAGCTTTGGGAAAAGATAACTTTAAAACACCAGAATCAACATAAGAATGGATGAAAATTGCGAAAAAGTTTTATCATCGATAGAATTTTCCAAATGGATTAGGTGGTGTCGACGGAAAGCACATTGTTTTACAGCAACCGAAAAACTCTGGCTCACATTATAGAAACTATAAAGGAAGTGACAGTATCATTTTGATGGGGATGATTTGACCAGAATACGAGTTCCTTTTTGCTGACATAGGTATGAATGGCAGAAATTCAGATGGTGGTAATTGGTCCCAAAGTCCCTTGAAACTGGCTCTAGAGTCCGGTGCACTTAATTTGCCAGAACCCTCAGCACTTCCTGGTCGTCTTAGAAAAGTACCATACGTATGTACAGGTGACGATGCTTTTCCTCTTTCTACTTTCATGATGAAACCATACCCTCAGAAAGGTTTGACCCCCGAAAAACGTGTGTTCAATTACAGACTTCCCAGGATGCGACGTATTTCTGAAAATGGTTTCGGCATTTTAGCCAATCGTTGGAGAGTATTTAGACGCTCATTCTCACTGGAACCAGAAAAGGTAAAAACGCTCACAATTGCTGCTATAATACTTCATAATTGGCTACGTAAAGATTCAACCTACGGAAAGGTTTATATTCTTTAGGGTCAGCCTGTTTCTTTGGTAAGGACTCAGGGCTACCAGTAGCAACGGAGTCCAAATCAGTCTCAAATTCTAAAAATAAATAAATATCTCTGTAACACATTGAAGTTCATTGAATTTACCTTAAAAGCAGTCTTGAAGTTTTAAGAACCAAATCCTGAGAAAATAAAACAAAGCCAGGAAGTGATATCTTCAGATTTTGCATCACCTTTCCACAAGTTAGAAATAAGTTTGATTGTTGGATTATTGCTCTCTGAAGTGTCTTTGTGAAAACAGAATACAACAAACACTGGGTATAAAAATTCATGCAAACTTGTCCAAAGATTTACAATAAATCACAAACCTTTATCAATTTTCCTCTTAGCTACTTTTCGGCTAGCCTTTGTGATAACATCTCTAGGTTTGAAAATAAAAATGGGTCCTCACACGGTTGTTATGTTGAAATTCTATTGTTTTTTACAAAAGTCTTAATTATCTCGACTTTTGGAAATATTAAAGTTAGCTACCCGTGGAAATCAGTGTAATTTAATTTACTGTACCTAGTAAAAAAGATACTTAGCCGGGGAAGGTTGACTAGGAAATAAAAAGGCAAATAAATAAAACCTACTAAAAACAAGAAAGACTTTTCCATGACTTCCAGTCTTGCAGGAGACAATATCTCCAACAACAGGCACACCAGTCGCTGTTGCACCCCATGAAACATTGGTATCATTTACGCTGTTGCATGTTAGGCCGCTGTCACCCCAGTCTATGATAACCCAACTCACTCTGTCCTATAACATCAAAAAAGAGAATTGGATAGAATGTATTTAAAATAGGTCACTTTTTTAATTAAAGCAGGCTAACTAGTACACCAGAGTACACAGCTTTTTGTGCAATGCAATTGGTTCTCTTCGCATGACTGTAGGGGCCTGCACCACTGAGTGCAGAGAGAAATGAATCTTAAATAAAGGTATTGTGGGTGTAGCGCTCTCTTCTATCCATGGATATGTGATTTAAAAAAATAGCTATAGAAATTTTTTGAAAAAAGCAAAAATTCATAAAGAAAAATTAAATACTTTACCGTGTTGTTTCTATTTTCTAGACTGAAAAAAACATATTTCGTACACTTGCAAAGTGCTTTGAGAGAAATTTCCATTATGTATTACTATTTAAGAGCACGTCCTGTGTCCACTAGATGTACAACATTGAACCAAAATTATGCATGGAACATTTACAGTTCCCCTTTTGAAATGAATTTTCTGGAGTTTGATGAATTTTTATTCAAGGGTAGAAACCCAGGAAATATGAACAAATATGTTTGCCTTGTGCTCGAAAGTATTATGCATAATAACTAATAAGGTTTTCTCTACTTGTTAAAAAAGCAAAACACCCTTTACTTCATTAACCCCTAACCTCAGTGAAAAAAGATCCTTTAATCACGGCGATCTCGCTCTCTACAAAATTAGCCTAATTAATGGATGTTTAATTATGCCGATTTTTGTTAATTTCTCAATCACGAAGCTTCTTTTCAATATTTTGACTGTAAAACATAATATTTTTATTTAATTTCAGCATTGATGTATTGAAAATAGATTTGCCTTCAATATCAACCTAAAATCGAGAAAATTGAAAAAGAATTGACCGTTAAAATAAAGATTTTTTGACGTGTATGTAGTCGAGGGAGTCGTGTATGTAGTCTGGGGATTATTTTTTGATCACAAAAATCACCTTCAATTTTCACATTTTTCAAGATTATATTTCGCTCTTACAAGAAACCAACCTTTTTTCTTTCTTAAACTTATTTCTTTTGTGACAATTTCATATGGACAAGGCCAAAATTTGAGTTTTTTCCGACTAGGGTCAAACATAAAAAGACAGATTCAAATTTGGTAAAAATATGTTCTGTGATTTGCTCATTCAAGTTTTGTCTCTTTTTGTCGATTGATCAATTAGGTTACCAAAGAAACACAATTAAAAAGGCAGTGTCAGTTATTTCAGAAAAAAAGTGTTAGATAATTAGACGCAATTATAAGGGAACTGAGCAAATTATAAGGGAACTGAGGAAATTTTACCGAACGCTTCCACAACAATTAGGAAAGAGAAAAAAATTCGTGAAAAGAGCTTCTTGAACTTCCTAAACGAGATCGCAGTGAATTAGGTTTTTATGCTTCCATCTTTGTACGGTTACCCAATTATGGCACACAGTTGTACAATATATTGTATATGATGAGATTTGGCCTAATTTAATTTGAGTCCCGCTCTGGACTGTCCCGATCTAGAACGACGTGGTAAAGAAGTCGAAATCGATGACAAAAAAAATCGATCGATGGTTTGATTTATACTATATACTTTTACTTGAGTCCCAATTTTGCGTACAAAATGTTTGGATTCGGGACTCAATTAAAATTCCCGATTTGGCCTACAAAATGGTTGAATTCGGGACTCAAGTGAAAGTATATATAGTAACGAGAAACCTTTAGTCCCGATTTACCTTACGAACATATTGGATTCGGGACTCAATTAAAACTATATATAGCAACGAGAAATTTTTAGTCCCAATTTTCTTTATTTTAAAATTTCTAAAGAAGGCGAAATACTATATTGGAACAAAAAATCAGTGAATTCCGCCTACTTTAAAAAAATAGGTTTTCGAATGTTTCTAAAGAAGGCAGAATACACTACCATGGACTTACTGCCCTAACATATTATTCCGCCCTTTTAAAAAAAATACCCCTTCGAATGTTTCTAAAGAAGGCGGAATACACTACTATGGACTTACTGCCCAGACATAGTATTCCGCCTTCTTAAGAAGAGGAAGAGAATCCAAAGAAAACCCAAAAAGGTATAGACATGAATGATTTATGGTTAAGTACAAAATCGACGAAAATCCTTTGTCTGAAAAGTCGAATCTCACTAGGGACTCAAGTCCAATTAGGCCTGAGATTTCTTTCAAACTAAATAAATATAACTAGCCATAGCTTTCACTAACTGCCACCCGCTACAGATGCCTATTTATAAGCATCTATAAAGACTAATTAATGCTTATTAAAGCCTTTTAATGCTTTCTAGCGAAAGTTTGGAAATGATTATAGGAATAACTCGAATGATTCTTCGCAAAAGCATTTTCTTTGAGATATCAACGATAATAAAGCTAATATAAATTAAATATATTTTTTTCTAAAAACATGAATTACTTTTACAAATAATAAAATACGAATCTTAAAATATTCATTAGCAAAAGTGTCCAGGTAGAGTCAATTACAGATACTAAAACACTCAAAAGACATGCAACTATATTCCAATCGATTTGTAATATAAATGACCCGTAGTAGAATCAAACAGCATAAGTAAGAAATGCTATGAGCCAGAAACATAACGAGCAGGAACCAAAAATTGACAGGTAACAACGTACTTAAGAGTTTTTCCAACGGTTTAACAAAGGATATCGTGATCCATAATTGTTTACATTAAAAGGATTTACCAGTAATCTAGAAGCTGTAACAGCGCCGTGTAAAGGATGGAAAATGATATGACTTAACGTGGTAATAGTAGCAGTAACGAGGCAATATTGATGAGTAGAGACCAGGAATTTACAGGAAATAGCGTATCCAGGACTTTTTCCAACGGCATGACAAGGGATCTCATGGACAAAATTGATATGCCAGTTATCTTGCAGTTGTAACAGCAATATCGTGTAGAAGGATGGAAAATGATGTCATAACGTGGTAATCGTAGCAGTAACGAGGCAGTATTGCGTTGTCAAAGTAAATGAATCCTCTTTCATAAGATAAGCTTTAAATGGAAAATAAGAAACATGAAATTAGATGATAATATGGTGAGTGTACTAAAATTTCCTCAAAATAGTTCACAAGTTTCTTTCAAATTTTGATATTAATTTCCCAAATAGTGCCTGGTAAGTATCAACAAGAACACAGGTTAAACATAAAAGATTAATAAACCCAAGTCCTATAAAAGTACACAATGAAAAAATTATTTGTACTTACTGTCAAAGTTCCATAATACAGGACTTTTAAGCATTGTCGTTGGGAGTAGAGTATGCTGAATGACGATTGTCGAATAATTTTCGTTACAGCGGAATTTCGTTGCCAATTCAATCACCAAAAATAATCACTTTTGTCATATTCATTCATTGTTCTACTATTATCATTTTTATCATTGTTCATTATTGTTCTGTGGTAAAGATTAAACATCAATTCACATTCACATTATTGTAATCAACTTGGAACTTGGAAGTAATAAATGTAAATTCAATCAATCAAATAAAATTTGTACAAAATCATAAATAATACGTAATTTCAATAATTCTGTATAAAAATATAATATCCTTCAAATTTATTTTAAAGATATAAAAAAATTCATGTATTACAAAACAATATAATATTCTATAAGTTAGGATAAAAATATAAAAAAAATAATGTAAGGATTTGAAAAGTCTAGGCAAGGCTTCTACTCATGATCAAGATATTTAAAGTACATCCCATGAAAAATTCCTCTTAAAACAAAAGAATTTTTTCATCTATTGTTCTGGGGAATTTTTCATAGGACACCCTGTAGTTGGACCAGTTTTGAAATCTTTCTTATCTCAAATTCATCAATTTTTCATGATAAAAAGTACTAAATAATTTCACTCGTTGGATAAGAATGTATTTCAAAGGAAAAGAAAATATTGCTTTTTGCAAAATACCCTTCCCTGCCCTGAGCTCCCCCCCCCATGCAATGATTTTGACATGACATATACTAAATTATTCCATCTAATTACTTCTAAGGCTTGTTTCGTGCTGCTAATTCTTCTAGTCTGCTTTCTTCGCGTACTCTAAATTTGAATCTTTTACCGTCACTCAATTTACTGATTCTTTCGAATGGAAATGATTCAATTACCATGTCATTTAGCTTTTTCACACGTGATAATGCAACATAAGTTAAACCATCCATGCTTTCTTTCTTTCCCAAATCCACTACAACTTTATCCAATGTAAGACCTTGAGATTTATGAATAGTTATCGACCATGCAAGTTTCAAAGGTATTTGCATTCTTTCTTTCTGTACGTTATCTTCAGATGAAGTTTCTATGATAGGCACAATTGGAACACAATTATCTTCATCATCAAAAAAACTTGGCCCTGTATATCTATCAAATTTTACTATAACAGCTATAGGAAGCGCAGGTGGCAAGTGGTTTCTTTGGAATATTATGTCTTTGACAATGCCTAAACTTCCGTTACAAAGTCCCACATCTGACCACAAGTTTCTTGTAAGCATTACTTTGGCACCTTTGGCAAGGAAAACTTCATTTGCTAAACCAAATTCTTCTGAGGATGATTTTGACGCACTTGGTGGAGTATTTTTTGCTTTAATGACTGCAATGGGTGATTGTAAAGAATCCAACATTTTTCCATTATGTTCTCTGACAACTTCATTTGCAAAGGATAGCCTGATGCATTTATTATAGTCAACATGGTTTTTTTCAGGTTGTCTGGTTAAGAAAAAATTCCAGTCTTCCATTGTTGATTTTCCATTTCTCAAATTTTTCAAAGCTTTTCTAAATTTCTTTTGTGAGTCATCCTCACCAGCAGATCTCATATTTGCTTTAAGTTTTACGACAGTTCTGAAACAACAATAAGCCAGATAACCTGCAACTGCAATTTCATTTTTTGGAAAAGAATGGTACAATACATCATCCATGACTGGTGGTAACTGTGCAACATCTCCTACTAATATAATAGATATTCCACCAAACAAAGTTTCTAATTTTCCTGTTGCTTGACGACAGCGACTATCTATCCAGCCTAGCAATCTTTGGCCTACTACAGAGAATTCATCAATAATAATATACTCTATGTCTTTAAGGTTAGTTTGTAAATTGTCAAGTGACTTTCCTTTGAGTTCATGCTTTAACTTGCTTCGAATTGGCAATTTGAGAGTGCTGTGCAATGTTCTTCCATTAATATTAAAGGCAGCAATACCAAAATAAGATGTCAATAAACACTTTTTGCCAAGGAGTTTTTTAATGCAATTTATTAAATATGACTTTCCACTTCCTGCAATCCCAGTGATTATCATTTGTAAAGGGTCAGCATTTATATTTTGAGCATGATCATGTACAATATTGTAAGCTTGGAGCTGCTCTGCATTTAAGTTCTCAACTTGATATTGACTATAATCTGTGGGATTATCGTTTTCAAAAGTCTTTTTTTTCTCTTCAATCCAAAAGGGCATTGCATTAATTTGATCTTGAGTATAAGAATCATAAGAATCAGTCCAATATTGTTGATTTTCTGTAGAAACGTTATTGGGCATGGAATTCAGGTCTGCTATATCCATCCAATCTTCACGTAAAAAAATATTTTCACTTTCTTCCTCTTCATTTTCTTCATCTTCAACCTGATATTCAAAATTGTTTGCATTGATGTAATGCCTTTTCCAATTCGGAACTAATTCTCTTCCTAAAGAGCTGTTAATGAATTCTTTCCATTTCTGGCAATATGTCTCATTTGTTGCTTGTAAACCTTCCCAGAGACTGTCTACAGAATCATTCCATGGTTTGTACTTGATCAATTGGAATTTACAAAATAAAGGATAACTGTCACTCTTTGGGTTTGGACTATAATTTGGAAAAGTACGAACAACAACTGCCTTTTTCCTCTTTTGAATCTTTTTGTCTTTAGCACTTATTTTCCAGTTCGAAACAAAATCTATGAGGTTACTTTGCCTAATCTCATTGTCTTCATAAACATATCTGGAAGCATAATCATCTAAGAAAGAGGTTTTGGTTTCAACGCCATCATTGTCAATTTTCATTTGTCTTGATCCCTCAAGAGAGCAACTTACAACATCAAATGAAGAGCAATGTAGTTTCAAAGACATAATTTGATGCATTACTTCTTGAGCACTAAAGTCTCTTTCACCGACAGATTTGATAATCAGTTTTCGAAAAATATTACCAGAAGTTTCCTTTCCTGAAAGATTACCAATGACAGATGTAAACGCTTCTTTTGCGACATCAGATATCTTTTCTGCTTTTGATGCATACTTGGCAATATAATTCAAGCAAGCATTGTGGTCAAGGATAATTTGTATATCGCAATTAGCCCTCCATGATTGTAATTGAAGCTGTTGATGTCTATTCATTCTAGGATCATTTCTTTTCAGAACAATGTTTGGAACATACTTTTCACCGCCTCCCTTCAATTTTACTTTTTCAAAGGTTAAATGTGTTTTCTCGCAGCATTCAAAAGGAAATTTAAAACGACATTCCTGTTTGTCATTCTTAGTTCTTAGACAATAGGCTGAACTACATTTTGTATGCCGTTGCACGCTATTTGCTAGATCTATGTAATCTTGTTCTAAATCCTCTTCAGGTATATCCTCAAGTCTTTTTTTGCATGGATGAACATTTGGCTTTTCCCATTCATCAACAGGTCCTTCAATTGGATTCATAGCTGTCATTAAAGAATCTACATAATCACAGATTTGCCTTTCAGCATTGTTTCCCTCGATTACAGCAAGATTTAAAAGAGTATTATTTTCAAGGTCAATCTCTGTTTGATTTGATAAAGTTTGTTGAGCCAAAAAACCTTGCAGAGCCTTCTCAGTCAACTCACATATTCCTGGATCATCTTTCAATTTTGCTAAACCGTGACAATGTATAGAACCACGCATAACTGCAAATTCAAACCTATACCAATGCCATTCTGCATTTAAAGATTCATATAACCAATGTTTTACAAAACTTTTTACTCGTTCAGTGAAGAGCCAATCTACTATATGAGGATTATCAACAATGTTTTGTCTAAAATCAGCAGATTCAGATTCGTCATTTGAAGAAAATAAATCATGAATGTCTGGCCAGTGAAAATCAGCCATACTCAATGTCCAAAATATAGTTGGCGTGCCCATTTGTGTTATCGTGGCTTTTAATTTTTCCTTGACATCGCACCAATAGGCATTCGTACCTGTTACATTCTTTGAGTATCTTTGTAGTTTTTTCATTACTACGTAGTGATCATTATCCCTAACAAGATCTTGTAAATCTTCAATGCTCAAATTAGCTTCACCTGGGTTTTGCTTGATAAAAAAATTTCCTTGGCTAATCAATCTTTTTCTATACAGCATATTGAAGCCCCAAAAGGAAAATCTTGGATGAGATGCAAATCTATAAAACCATTTTCCTTTGTCATCAATTTCGGCAAATTTGATTAAATGTTTCAATTTTTCAGCAAAACTCTCTGTTTCACTTTTTGCTATTTCCCTTATGATTGCAGGATTAGTTGGGTCACCTTTTGTGTCTGGAAACAATGTCGGAAATGCAAGACTTGCTAAGTAGGGTGTATTGAATTCACTAAGTGGAGTACTTCCAATATCAACTTCAGTTTTTGTATTCAAAATTTCACTTTTTGTTAAGTCAGCTTCTTTTGCTTTCTCTAGTTTAGATGGTAAGAAACTTTTCATTTCAGTGTTTTCATCAAAAACACGTTCATCGTTATCATTAGCTGGACCTAAATCTGGCAATTCTTCGCTTTCACTGACATCTTCATTTTCCTCATCACTTTCATTTTCTTCGCCGGTCTCACATTCATTTTTCTCATTCATTTGTACATGGAAATCTGGTAAATTGATGAGTCCGTTTTCGGGGAGTTTTTGCAGTCTTTCCATGTTTATATTGATTTCACTATATAAAAAGTTATTCGGTTCACCTTTTCATTTTTTCCTGTCAACCATAATAATGCCTGTAAGATTTTTCACGTCTAACAACAAGTTCTTTTGAGGTATTATTTTTCCCATTAATTTTAAAAATCATCACAGGAATGTCACTGGGTTCTCTTGGAAGGACATCTGCAATTTTTTGTACATTGTGAGGCAAATTCAAAACGTGACCCTGTAAGCTCTCTGACCTCCTCTTGGTCGGGTGTACACTTGCATTACAGGAAAAGCTCTAGCTATTAGCATTTCTTCAACTTGCGTGAGACCTTTCAATGCTTCTGGTACAGGACTTGGTTTCATATTATTATCAGCACTAAATTTTTTTGGAGTTCCTTTGTCTCTTTTGCAACGCGTACAAATGTAATCATTGACTGAGTTTACTTTTGACGTAATTTTTATTGGCCAGGATTCAAAACATGTTTGACATTGAGCAATTGAAAACTTCATAGATTTCTGAAAATCTTTCATGTTTTTACTCATGTTGTGATCAATTTCGGTTTCTTGGAAATTTAATCTTTTATCTTGTTTTTTAGAACAATGTTTTTCTTTCAGTTTCTGAGAGTCATATTTTACCTTTCGTTTTTCAGGGTTGTACGATTTTTGATGCTGTTCTTTACGTTTTGTGGGGTCGTATTCTGCTTTATATTTTGCGGGGTCGTATTCTGCTTTACGTTTTATGGGATTGTATTCTGCTTTTTGTTTGTCAGGGTCATAAGAATTTTGATGTCGCTCTTTACGTTTCAAAGGGTCATACTTTGTCTTTCTATTTTCATATCCAATTTTTGGCTTCTGGTTCTGTTTTGAAGGGTCAATGTGTATCCTTTTGTCAATTTTTTTGAATAAATCATCAAGCTTTACTTTTTTATTATTACTATTACTATTACAAAGTCCTTCATAGTTGACAAATTTTCTCTTTCGATTTGGATATTCTTTCTTGATTTCATCAGTCTGATCTTTCTTAAAGATGATTTCTTCTGGATTAAAATTTGCTGTGACATTAGCAGTTGCATCATGCACCACAAAGTCTGTTTCCTCATCAGTTTTTTTATAAAAAGCAAAAAACCATCCTTTATCCATTTCTGAAAACATTGCATTAAGATTTTCAAAAATTAATTTTTCAGGGTTCAAATCATCAATGTAAATCCATTTGTTCTCGATAAATACACCGCATGCAAAGTGAAAACCTAGATTTCTAACAACGGCTTGTAATCTATAAGTATCTCCTTTCACGGTAATTTGATCAAAAAATGTACAACTGTTGTGAATTGTAGAACTAAATTCTATCAACAAAAAACATGGAAGGTCAACAGATTGATGCTGGGCAGGAATATTTACAAAACAAGTATTACAATAAACTTCTGTACTTGGATCGAGAGCTCTATTCACACAATCTGGCCAGTTGTTTGGGTCAATAGTAATCTCTGGATATAACAAGTCTGTAAGAAGTGCAACAATTATTCCTGTCTTACTATGTCTCTCGTTATCACAAACAGGGCAAATTCCTCGAACGTCAAATCTTGTTTCAAAAAATCTTTTCTCTCCTTCTGATAATGTCATGAAAAGGTTATCTGAAAAAAGCTCTGTAAACTGTGCATCACTATTTCTCCTAGCATACGTACCACAATTTTCAATAATTTTCGACCATATTGGTTCTCGAATTTCATCCAGCAGTCTAAACGCATTACTTTTGACGTTGGCGATATCATTTTCAATTGGAATTTCCATCGAACCACTTATAACAAGCAAATAAAAGAATTCACTTAATTCGTCAAATGAGAATTTTGCTTTAATTTCAGTAAGAAGCAGGCGATAACTTATTTCAAGAAAACAATCAACAGCGCAAGAATATGTACGACCCCTAGTCGTTCTACATGAATTTTGAAAATGCGCAACACTCAATAATGCTGTATCTAAATCAATTAATAAATCCTCCTGTTCCATGACCGTAAAAAGTTTTCGAATAGATTTTCAAGTGCTTCAAATTCTACTTCAAATTTTCATGGAACGCAATTTAAGCCCCTTTCAGCCTCCTATTACCAAGTCTTTTTCCCTTTTTATTGCTATCAGTAGTGGTATCAGACCTTGTTTCAAACAAATTATCAGATTATGAATTAAGTTACTGTAATTCCTTTACTCTTTGATTTACTTTCAATCAGCTTGAGGGTGCTACTCAAACTGGGTTTGACAGTGTTTATCCCAGTCCTGAGTTTCCTCTCAGAACTGTGGCAGTTTGAACGTCCGGGACAAACTGTTTGGGTCGAAAAATGAATCAATCTGAATGTCTAAGACAGGAGACAGATTGTAATTTGACTGTCAGCAAATTCACTGATTGGTATATGTATATATCTTGTTTAATCCCAAAGTCAAAAGTAAATGCGTTTTGACTGCAGGAGGAGAGAGCTTGAATTTAAAAAAACTTCCAGAAATTTCTCCATTCCATTTCCTGCATGTTGACCAATCGGGCAAAATTCTGCAAGCGGTCATAGAATCTACTGTCGAAAGCTGAGTAAAATGCCCGCGGCGCCTGCTATAAAAAAGAAGAAGTTTTTAGGCTAGCAACTGCCGTCCCGGAAAAAAAACCGAACAATTACGGAAGAGACTAACTACGGGGATGCTTGCGCGACAACACAAACAACAAAATTTCGAGATTCCAGTCCAATATCTATGCGTGAAACTATGAGTGCCTCCTCGTCGCTGCGCTCCTGCGGGGGCAATGAAACAAATAAATATCTAGCTTGAATATTAATGAATATAGTCATCTGGGGGTAATAACAAGGCAGTTGAAATGAAGGGAATATTGACCTGTACTGTAATAACTTTGATTATATTTTGACTGAATGCAGATATCAAAATACTATGGTTTGAAATCAAAATAGTCTCATTATCAAACAACTTAGGCAAAATGGGTACCGGGTATGTGCAAGCCATAAGGGTCCTTTACCCACCCTCAAAAGTCTTTCAAAGGGGTACCAAAACCATAAAAAGGTCATAATTTCCTTGACTTTATTTCAATGTCCTAGCATGAACACCAAGCTCAGAAATCAAATCACTTTCATCCACTCCACAAATTTTCACACAAAGACAAGTTCAATGAGAAAGGTCGAAAGTTTTTTACAAGAACAATAGAGGACCATTAACAAACACATTATTAGGTTATATAGACACCACTCTTCATAAGTCCAGTAGCAGCGCAGGCTGGGTAGATGATTTAATTTGCTTGTCGATCCTTCCAGTTAATCATAATGAATACCATCTAATGCTAGCATAATATGGATGGTCGTTTGGCTGTTTGGAGTCCATACATATCATATTGTGATTGGTGAAACATGGTGAACCTGGGTGAACTTGAAAATTTGACTACTGTCGTGGTAGTGGTTAGTGGTAGTCGAGTGAGAACTTTGAAACTGAAAGTGAACTGATTTATCCCGATTCGGAATCAGTAAACAAGCAACCCCTCTATCCTATTTGCACTATTTCGCACTGTCTATTTTACCGAAACATGATTCATTATTTATTATTAATTTAAACGAAAAAATGTCATAATTACCTTTGTTTTTCTTAAATCCTGGACTTCTTTTCTTTGATGCAAAAAATGAAATGATTCCAAAAAGCGCGCCTCTTCGGTCCGATATTGCATTCGATATTTTACCCGGGTAAAGCTCGAATTATTCGAACCCAGTACACGTACCTAGTACCCACTCTTCTCCTTTAAAGTTGAATTGTCAACCACTGCGGCCTGAAACTGAGGTTGTAATTTTTCCAAGTAAACCAAGTTAAACGGGTAAAGCGAAGCGAAAGGGGCGTCAAATTAAATTCATTCAACATTCTACACTGCCATTCCACAAAAGATGGATGTAATGCAAATCGGGAAAGAATTTTATTGTTCCGTATGCTTGAAGAAGTTTTCTAAAATATATAATGCTCAGCGTCACTACCAACATGTTCACGCGGCTCGTGCTGTTTCATTGCAAGGATCACCGATGGAAATAACCCTTCTCTTGGCATGGAAAATGATAACTCTGACTTTGAACTTTTTGATGGTATTGACTCATCCCACTCATCACCGGAAGCACCAGACACCAGCTGAAAACGATATTGATCAACTTTTATTGGATATTTTGGAAAATCTTCAAACTTTAGAGGAGGCAGAAGAAGATTCCTCTAGTAGCGATAACAGTGATAATGAGGAAGATGAACTTTCAATTGAGGATGAATGGGTCTTCCCTAACCTGAGATCAGATTGTGGTTGTTTTCTGCCCACCACGCTGAAGCTCTAAAGGGATGGGTGAAAACATACAATCTGACGAATATGCAATCTCGAAATCGTAAGGACCGCGTTCGTCTAAAAGGACTGGGGATGACAACAAAGTTACGTGATTGTGTTTACGAATAGGGCGCTGTATCAGTTTTTGACTTTCTGGCGCACAACAAGATGCTTGTTGTAAAATTTTCCGCAGGAGGACTATTTTCCTCAGATGTATAATTATTCAAATAGGCTTTTTCCCCATCATCAGACCAAAATCGAAAAAAACATGTTACCCCGATATGCTCATTACGTAAGCCGTGTTTCCCCGATTTCTAAAGTTTATATCCGATCGGGTTAAGTTTTAGTGTACTTTTAGCGTGTGTTGTTTTTAGAAAACATAGATGTGGTGTTTCAAGATGGCGGTTTAAACGGCTCAGTGTTTTCAGTGTTAATGCAGGAAGTAAAATGCATGTTGCAAGCTTCAATTTCTGTCATATCTTTTTTATAATGACTTTGAAACTTGGCAAAACAAACACATGATTTTCATCAAGGGGATTCTTTTTTATATTTGTTGAAGGTTTAGCAATTCGCTCAAGTTTTTGTTATTTTTAAGAATTTCTGCTTTTTGCATAATAAATAAACATATTTTTCCTGTTTGCCTCTAGCTGTAGGTGGAATTGATCATGTTATAATGTTATTGGAATATGATAAAGTATAAAAAAGTACAGCTACTGTCTAAATTTGATAAAGACAGGATGCCATCATGTTTTTGGACTTGGACGTATTTGCCAGCATGGTCATGGATTTCGTGTAAACTATAACGTGCAACTGAAACTTTTTTGATGCATTGGTTTAAGGGTACTTACAAAGATTGTTTGGTTTTCAGTTGGTGTAAAGTAATAATTCCAGCTCGGCGTGAATGACTCCATAATTCATTGATTTTTAGCTTTCATTTTGGCTAAATTTGCTTTTGATCGCTTACGCTTGCGTCAATTTATTAATTATGTTGGCGCATGCGCCTCTTTTCCCATCTTGCACCCTTATTAAAAATTGAATGTTGGTACAAAAGAAATTTTGCTTGGCGTGAGGCTTGCTGTACGGAAAAATATCTTCGACGCGAGATTTTGTGGAATCCATACTGCACTGGCGTGTTTGGCTACAACAACAGCAGAGGGAGACAATCAAAAATATGTTCTGTTCGCGCCGGCTGTTTGCGTCGGCCAACCAATCCAACCAACTTGGCAGACAAAAATGCTGGAGGAGTCAGAAAATTGTCAGAATTTTTCATCAAGCGAGCGAATAAATATTAAAAACTAAACTTTGAAACCATTTTCCTAAAAACCTGACTAGATTTACTACCGATCGACTGACTGACTCTATTTTATGAAGATTTTTGACACGAACGAAACATATATTTGATTGCCGCCAGAACACTGGATAAAATGACGACCATCACATATTATTTTTTTATTGTTCACACATCTGGACGCAGATTGTGTTTTGTGACCTTGGCGCATGTTTTGGGCTTTTTTGGTTGGAAACACCCACCTGTTCATAATAGGTAACAAACATCCATGTTAGAGAATGGGTGGACCCGCCCACTTGAAACACTATTTTACCATAATTTCATCACCAATCATTAGTCAAATAAATTACTTTGATGCTGTTAAAAGACAATACAGATCCACAAGTCCATTATTTTAAAGTTTATAATGTCAATTTTTTTTCACGACATTTTCTGTCTGATTTTTACTTTTTTGCTTATTTTATATCAAAAATAAAAAAATAAAATTGTTATACAAATTATCATGATATAATATGAACACTACGTGTACTGTACCTTAAAGGAAGAAATTTTGGCGGGAATTTAATTTGGCGGTCGCTTAAAAATTTAACCTTAAGATGGCGTCAAAACAGCGAAAAAATAGCAAAAACACCTTAAAAGAGATCATATTTTCAAAATGTTTAATTTGGCGGATTGCGGAAAAAAGAAATTTTGGCGGGAACTTAATTTGGCGGATTTCAGTCAAATCCGCCAAATCCGCCAAATTTTCTTTCCGCCAAAATTTCTTCTTTTAAGGTAATCTTTTAGAAGGGTTTGTCCATAATAGGGGGTGTCCATAAAAGGGTAACCTACCTTACTAAAATACAGTTTCTGTTGAAATTTTATAGAGACTGAACTACTTTTCGCAAAGTTTTTGAGGCAAATTGTGTTTTTCTGGAGTATGTGACTAGCTTAATTGTTAATGGCAGCCAGTTACAATTTCTAGAGTGTGAATTTCTAGTAGGAGCACCTGAAGAATTGTGACAAAGTGTTATTAGAATTTGGTCAGGTATAGACCTTTTTTTAAAGAGGCAGCCATGTTGAATAATTATGTACTCCAGCATAAAAACAATGATACAGCCATGCATAATTACTGTATCATGCATATTTTAAAAATTATATTGTTTTGTTTTGCTTGGTTATTGTAAACATGCTACTGGCATAAATTTAATGAACTATTATTCAAAAAGAAAACTACTTGTATTTATAAATGTAAATGATTTGTCTATTTGATTTTTTTGATAAAATCTTTGTACAGGTTTATAACAGGACATATCTAAAATTTTGTAATTTGTAATTTGTCCCTAGATTTTTACTTTATCTTCAAAAATGTTAAAAGTTGAATTTAAATGCTTAACATACGGAATGTTCATTTTCTACTCAATCTAACTACTAGACGTTTTGAGTAACCTGGACAAACATTTTTAAGCAAAATGTGGTTTTTAGCTCTTAAAGTTTTCCAACTTCGCTTGATTCTTTGTGCATCTAGTCCTTCCTTCCATCGCAGCTACTTAACTTCTTTACAAGCTATCCAACTAATAATCTAGCTATATTGGCTGACTTTCCAGCCTCGGCTGGTTTATTTTCAAGTGCCTTCAGAGGTTTACCGTACACGTAAGAAAATTATGAACAGCTGTTATCAGGTTAGTCTTCCCTGGATCGAAGTTATCAATAAAAGAACATGCATCATCTGTATTAGGTATTGAATAAGGTGATCCGAACCCAGAGGGGTGCGTCGGCAAAATAGGGTACCGGGATGTTCTGCGCTGGTCAGGGTCTTTTTTTGGAGCAAATTTGAGCTTAAATCCATAGTTAAAACTCTACTTCCCCCTTTGTCTAAAAATCTTTTTCCATGATTGTAGATACGAGAATATTGTTCGATGATCTAATTTTCTCTTTGAAGGATTTACTGTACGCCATCGTCTAACAAATGAAGCCTTCAAAGACTTGTTACACTGCTTGAGTTACATATGCCAAAATAAAACAGAGCTCTAAGGACTCAAAAGGTATTTAAGGAAATCAGAAAATTTGATAAAGGGATATAAGAAAACGAATTCACTTTTAACTTCTATTGTCAAAGGATCCTTTCATAGAACATTTTTGTATTTTTCAAGGTAAATTAAGACGGATTTATTGTATTTTTTTTCTGCAAACAACTAAATTTTAAATCTCACTTGATGGGGTCGATAGGAAGTCAGTTTTTCAGCCTACTGTTATTGAACTTTACATGAGAAGTACAATTACTTGTTTCACTGTTCTTTAGCAAATGGAAAACAAACGCATGAAGTCTATTGACGAAGAAAGTTATAAGTTCATAGAGTATTGCGAAAAATGTCATGCTATTTGGCCAATCGATCAAAATATTACGTCCTGCAGCACTACAAACTGTGAAGGGTAAATCTTTAAAGCATTGCTGTTTGTTTGAAAAATAGTCATTGAAATTAAAATTTCGAAAAAAAAAACGATTTGCATAATGCCATTATAAGCGACTTTACTTTTCTGAATGAGATCAAATGTCTGTTAAAATTAAGTGTAATATACCAGAAAAAACTTTTTTGGTCGGAACTCATTTTGGTGAAGTGAGTATCTAAATTCGGCAAATTCGCTAAGAATAATTCCCGCCAAAATTGTGTTTCTGCTGCATTTTATAATTTTTGATGTTTCTTTAATAGACAAAGGTTCTCTGGTGATCAAACGAAGAAAAAGAAAAAAGTCTTATTTCACAACATGTTCAATTGAAGATCAGTTAAAGAAGATAGGGAAAAGTAATATTAAGTTTTGCATTTTTGCGAAAAATTTCTAAATTCTCAAGCGCTTAAGAGAGAGGGTGTCCTAAAGGTATAACTACAAGAGTTCATATAGCCTGTCAAATTTCCGGGGAAACTTGTGTACTTTTTTAAATATTCAAAACCTCTTTTTTAAGGAGAGGGTATATGGGAACAGCTATGCAAGACTTTTCGGAAAAGATCAGCTACGGAAGACGCGGAAGACTCAACAAGGATAAGCGACATTATCGATGGCAAAAAGTATAGAGAGCTATGTAAGGAAGGAGGCTTTCTTTATAACAATACCAACATAACACTAACCTTCAACACTGACGGGGCACTAATGTTCAAAAGATCAAGAGTAGATATCTGGCCGTTATCGTATGCCGTCATCAATGAAATAGATCCAAAAGAAAGGTTTAAAACAGAGAACATCATAGTTTGGGGGAGTTTGGCAAGGACGAGGAAAGCCACCTACGATGACGTTTCTCGAACCCTTTGTAAATGAGATGAAACATCTTTACAGCAATGGTAACATTTTTGAAAAAATGATTGTTCAAAATGTTTTGATAAAAAACAAATGCTTTGACTGGTTTGATAAAAAACAATCGGGTTTATTTACTTATTTACATCAAACCCCCATTCTCATAGACCTGGTAGGATTTTTTCAGCCAGTGGACATGGATATAATGGACTGAAACTCGATGGAGATTGATATTTTTTATGGCTTGGGATTTCAATACTTTTGTTTTCAAGTCGGAAAGTTTGGTGGGAGAGAGAAATAGCATAATATCTAATTATTATTTTTTAATTCAAAGGACTCTTATTAAGAGTGACTCATGAAGGATTCAAATCAAAGCTGCTGTTGTCACAGGTTCACTTGATTTACCTGCAAAGGCTGAATTTCTAAACATGATAGGTCATAATGGCGCTCATGGCTGTAAAGACTGTTTAATTGAAGGTACTTTATACTGCCTCATATCTTAAATCATCAAATTTTGATTTTTTACACCAACTGGACAGCTGGACGGTTTCGATGGGACTAACCTTTGATTTAAAAATGTTTATTTCAACATTTAAGGAACTCATGTGGTCAACAAGAAAGGATATTCTCACTACTATTCATTTGATGAAAGTGAAACAACAGAGGATCGAACAGACAAGGACTCTATTTCAAATGCAAGAGATGCTATCCGGACCAAAAAGCCAGCAAAAAAATTATCATTTTCCTCTAATTTACAATATTATTTTTGCTGAATTTTCACGAATTTTGGGTAAATCTATAATCAACTTATTTGCTTGAGCTTGATAAAGTAATTACTATCCCTTTTGATTAACACTGCATGAAATATAAGTCTTTCCAGTTTCTTGTCTTTAAAAACTTAATATTGTCGAACGTACAAGTGCGGAAACATCGAATTTTCCTTACAGTTTTAAGAAAAGATTCTTTTTCTTTAAGTTCTTGAAAAAAGATTATCTTTAAATATTTCTTGCTTCGAAAAGATGGATAATTCCCTTTTTCGTTTTTCATTAAAAAGTAAATATTTCAAGTTTCTAGATTGACTATCCTTTCTTCGTTTGTATTTTAAGAAAATATAAAGTTTTCTTCTTGAAATTTAAACGAAAATATTTTTTTTATCGAAAATACAATCATCAAATACAAAAAATAAAAGGTAATAATTTCGTATTTAAAGAACATTATAATTTCTACGTCGGGATAAAAGTACAGAGCAGCTTTTCTTGCAGCTGATTTGGCAAAAGTATATATTTCAATTTTATGGGAGCAAGATGAGAATGTCTTCTTTAGGAGTGATTTCTTGATTGACAAGATTATTTTTTAGTTGTGAAGCTGTGAAGTCAAAAATTTCCATTTTACGAAAACTCAAACATCCATGGAAACTTCATCATTCATAGCATCAACAGCAGCCCCTGTAGAAAAAGTAATGTAAGTACTATAATGTATTGTATTGTACCTGTCTCAATTATGAACCAGCATCCCCTAATATATGACCTTGGCTGCAATTCATTTGAACTGTAGTTAATTTTTCACTAAACTCGAACATTTATTTGAAGAAATATACAAGCAAAAATTACATTCTTAGTTAAATTGTGATTATCAAAGGTTGTCTATTGAAGTAATTTACTTATCAATGTTGAAAGTCTCGTTAATTTTGCGTTTTAATATATGTTAATACCAACAATGCAAAACAAGTCCAATCGAGGGTTCAAATTATAGCACCTTTTAAAAAAGTGGTAATCGAATCAAAGATCCCAAAAACAACTGTCAAACACACGGCCGAGTCAATACTTTCAAATTCCAGGAAAATCGGAACATCCAATGGAAAATAATCGTCTATAGCACTAACAGTAGCCCCTGTGAACAAAAACAAAGTAAATATTTTTTTACAGCCTTACATTCCTGACTCAACTATAGTTGAAAACTATGGACCAGTATTCCAATATTCGTGACCTTGGACATAATTAATCTCAAACTTATTGTTAAAGAAGTTATTATAACCGTTGCGTTTTTAGAAGTGTTCATTAATTTATATGTTACCATGTTCAATGTTACTATGAAATATCATTTAATCAAAAAAGTTGGATGGATTCTCAAAAACCTAAAAAAACTTGTAAAATTAAACAACGTTTTTTGAGGGAAGTAGCTTCTAGTCCTTGAAATTCAGAAAAGATACGCAACTTCACCCCTTCGATTCTTTTTATTTTGAGATTGATTTTTTGTATATGGGTCTGTTTTCAACGACTAGTTTACTAGTCTATCCATCTAAACGATCGCAATCCCGACACGATCATATGATAATGGTGTGTTACGAAAACAACATGCTTTAAAAATCTGCACTGGTAAGAATTTTTGGTAGAAACCAAAATTGGAGGGTTAGATGCATTCGGCAGATATTTGCAGGTATTTAGAAAGTGTTTTAATGCACGATCTTATGATGTTTAAGAGGATGACAGCATGTTCATGAGACGAGACAGAAAGGGTGCAATCAAATATTGGACCACCGACCCCAAAACATTGTCTCGGAAACCCAATAATCGTTCCACATCGTCATCTACGTCATCAAAAAGAACCATTCCCGCCTTTGGTATTTTGGCACGATCATCACCCAAAAAATCTACCTCAAACAGACCCGCTACCGCTACTTCCAGAAAAAAATGTGGAAAGGGAAACTACTGCCGAATCTGCGATAGAAAATTCGAATCCTCTGCAGATATCAAGACGGACTCCTCTTGGATGGGATGTAATGCAGAAGGCTGTGATTACTGGGTTCATGCACGCTGCAAAGGGTTTTCGGTTTTTTAACAAAAAAGGAAGCTGACGATATCAATTTTAATGTACGTTGCATAACCCAAAGCAACATTCAAAAATGACACGTGGTGAAAAACGTAAAACGGTTTAGTTATTTTTGTTTTTCGTGTTGTATTTGGAAGTTATTAGTGAATTTGGTTTAAAATCTCTTCTGTTGTACTAAAACACTCACTAATGTTATGAATTGATACAATAAAATAAGATTTGTTGGAAGAAGGCTCCTTAACTATCATTCTTTTTTTGATGTCATTACATGTGAAATGATTTCTTCTCCGGGAATTTTTAGCCAATCAAATTACGAGGGTTGTGTAGAACAGCTTAAGGGTTCGATAGTCGGCTAGGTTACAGGTTTCAGGTTAAACCTTTTTTATGGAAATTTCAAAAATAAAATATTCCATCGTGTAGAGTGGAGAGCTTTGCGGTTTCAATATATCAGTAATTCTATAATTGTTAGTAGTCATTGACTTATCATCCAAAGTAAAATATATGTTTTTATTTTGAAACGCGTTCAATTTACAGACGGTGCGTTTTATTTTCTCGTTTCTATTCAAAACCAATAGCGAGAAAAGATTACATAATCTTTTGAAGATGAAAATGAAATAGCCACGTGAGCCATCAACTTGATTATTCGAATTTTCTGCATACACGTGCAAAAGTGTGAAACCTAGCTATTTCTTTAATTGGAGGCCAGCCGCCTAAATATTTACGTTGATGGGTATAATGCCTTGGATGTCTATAATTTTGTCAACACTTCATTCTCTAGTAATCTTACCCGGTTTTCCAGCATGGAAATTTTAAGCCCCCTCCTGTTTTTAAAATCTAATCAAACTTAAAGAGGATCTGCGTCTTGCTAGAATTCGTTTTGGCGAAAAGAATTCGTTTTAGTTTTTCGTATAAGAAACAGTTTAAAGGTACCTTTAAGAAGATCAACTCTGGAATCCAAACTCTAATTTAGTTTGTAGTCTGATAATATGTGGAGAAGGGTTTGGACAAGACGGATCAGAGACGTATTGTGTAGGTTTATGTCATCCTATAAAATATCGTAGCTCTCACGAGCATTTCCTAATTTCCTTTTTCAATCCAATCCCGACCAAGTGTTCAATTTTTGTTACATGCACACACTGTTCTTATTCTATTCTTTGTTTTAGGTCAAGTTTCATTTTCCTGATAAAAAACGAGCCGAATTAATATGATCCTGTATTCATTTAGCCTGGATATCCAGACCGTAAACTATTTCACCGTCTAGTTTTTTTTAATATTTTGTCTCAGGTTTACGGTCTGGTCTAAGTAACTCGTCTGCAGGTATATCTATCCCTGCATATGCGAGAGTCTCTAATTGGTCAGTACGCGCCCAGTCATTGAGCAGAATTTTCGCGGGGTTTGTGATATTTTTCGATGCGCGCGCATAATTTATGGAAAAAGCTGACCTTGCAAAAAAAAATAAACAAATGAAAATGAAAACGCAGGTTCATTTCTAAACAAAATGGCGGCTGGAAAAGAGCCTTTAACAATGTGGCTGATGTTTTGATGTAGCTTAAAGCAGTTTTGAAAGTTTTTTGAGTTTGTAAAAGAGGTTTTATATTAAGTTAATTATGTGTGTCTGCCTGGGTTTACAAAGTTTTGATAGTCTGTAAACAAGGGTTAACTCACAGACTGTGTCATTCAAAACTGTATCAGACTTTTTTAGTTGCACCAGACTCTAAAATTTTAGAAACTTTGTATGTTGAGGTAAAAGTGTTTTTTTCTGAAATTTTGAGTCTGGATACCCAGGCTAGTATTCATTCTGTGCTAAAAATGAAAATGTCATTTTTCTAAACTTTTTGATAGACAAAAAAATAAATACTTCACATCATAACCGGGTGCACCAATAAAAAGTATACAGGTTTGTCGAGAAATTGTGAGCTTCAGGATTTAAATTTTTTGTTCATTCTTTTTTAATCGTATAGTGGATACTCTAGCTTGAATTTTGAGCTGTCAATTTGAAAAAGTAGTTCGAAAGTTATTTTTAAAAAATTTCAAAAAATCATCAAAAACAGCGAGCAAACTTATACCTTCTTTACACATAAAAATACCAAAAAATGAAACTGAGTTCATAAAAAATCATTACGCAATTTAAAAATATGGTGAAACAAAGTATTCCCATGTGGGTTAATATTTTTGGAAAAGCTGAAAAAAAGTTTTCGAAATGTCCTAGAAAGGCTTTGGTGTTAGTTATGTATGTGCTATGTGAGAAAACTTTAAAAAAAAGATCACCATTCCTCGACTAGTTGCTTAAAGAACTTGGGTCTGCATTGAGTTTGCTCGTGTTGGAAATGTTCATTATGTGCAAATAAGATGGAGAAACTGTTGGCAAAATATAAATAAGAAAAAGAAGAATAAAAAAACAATTTTTTTTTTTTCATTTTGTCTTATTTATAGCATGATTGCTGTCTTTAATGATATTTTGATATTTCGACATGGAAGGTACAATGCGGCCAGAGCTGACATCGAGAATTCCCGTTTTTGGATAAGCGAGGCATTAAAAATCTCATTTTTGAGTTTCAAAAATTCGCAATTGGATGTTTTCTCGCCTTTCTTTTTCCACAATCTGATGTGATTTCCCAGAATGCAAACATTGCATCATTTCAATCCAATAGGATCGTATTATGTTATGCGCAGGTGCAAACCAAGGCAGAAAGTGAGGATCAACTCACATGTCAATTCTTTTTTGGATGGCAGCGGTTCAAAGCAACACAATGATGGAATTCGTCACAATTAAATATAATACCATGTCAGCGCTGCTTCCTCATTCATCTGTCACCATCCAAGACATGACTGGTCTTTTTTCAGTCAAGACTTCGGGTCAACATTTAAAAATCTCTACAGGAGATGGCGCATCGACGTGGAAGAACATATGGCCATCTACGGATGGCTCATTCGGATTGCCTCAGAATGTCAAATACGCGTTTTTGGTATGCATTTTCATATTTTCCTCCTTTTTCTAGGGACAAAAACTTATCATCTATCCAAACAAGTGTCTTTTCAACTAATGGCAGTTTTCCAGGGGGTACAAGTTTTGTAGAATAACAAAAGGTGGGTACGGTGACATGCTGCTGGGCTTCTCAATCTTTTATAGATATCCTTCCAAAATACGAAACCAAACCCTTTTAAGTGCCAGGGTTTCCTTTTCAGGTTTCGGAATGACGAGTTGTTAAGTCATCGGCACTTAAAGGGTTAAAGGGATAACCAGATAAAAAATGAAACTTGGCTAAAAGTTTCCTTCCATTGTCCCTAGTAAGACCTCAATATTTTTGCTGACAAACATTCCGAAGTTCAATATTACGAGCTGAAATCTCAAATCTTTGTACCTCACATTTACCTCACGATGAAATTCTTTTGTTTTCGAGCAGAAATTGAAAATTACAAATCTAAATATCTCTGCTTTGAAAAATAACTAGCCTGTAAAAATTGGAGGTTTTAAATGGAAGGGGTCTTTAGGCTGGGTTTCAATTTTCATATCTGGTTATCCCTTTAAGCTCTACAACTGGGTCAATTTTTCACCCCATCATGTATCCCAGGGGATGTCAATCAAAAAATTCGATTGTCGAATCGATCAAAGTGATCGGTCGAATCAATCGAAGTCGATCGAAGTGATTGTCAAATCGATCCAAGTCCATCGAAGATTTACATTTTTCCTCTTTATGATTGACTTCGATTGACTTCGATCGACTTCAATTGACTTGCTTGTCGTTATACTGTCATAACCTGCTTGCGGCAAATAATTTCACCCTCCTTGTGTCTCCTTCGGTCGGTCTCCACTTACGCGCGCTGCGATAGCTCTTCTTTGAGCAAAGCTTCCACGCTATTGGTCATAAGAAAAATGAAGCAATTTCATTGGCGTGATCTGACGTAAAACGATCACTCGCTTGAAAAGCAAACGCGCCCTGCAATTTTCTCAAAGCAAAAAGTTGCGATCACAGCGCGTGCTAGTGGAGACCGACCTTTAGGCTCGAAAGAAAATATAAATGGAAGTCGATCAAAGTCAATCAAAGTCGATCGAAGATTTACATTTTTTTAAAGGTTTGATCAACTTCAATCGATTCAACAATCATTTCGATTGATTCGACCAATCACTTCAATCAACTTCGATCGACTTCAATTGCTTCGGTCGCTTTGATTGACATCCCCTGGTGTATCTTAATTATTATTAAGGCCACATGTAAACCTCACTTCATAGTGAACCCTCCTTCCTTCTGAATCACCGATAATGACTGGGGAAATATAACTTTAAGAGGCCCCCCAGCAGACCCAAAATTCCTGTATTGACCCAAGATTTTTTGGTTATTTACTCATTCACTCAAGTTTTTCTCAAAATTCACGCTTGTAAACCCAATTTTTGGGAATTTTTTGGGAACAAATCGGGGAAATTGTCTAAAAAACAGAGAAAATTTGCACAAATTGTTGGTTTAAAAGGAAAATTCATGCGTTCAGGCAAGTATTTTCAATTCTCTTTTGATTATCATGCATTCACGCAACCAAAAAAAGCTCATTCACACAAACCGCTGGGCTTTTTTTCTTTGGAATTACAGGAATTGTAGTTTTTTGGTATATATTTCTGACCAGACGAGACTAATTGAACGGGTAACCAAAAATCCAATTTTCCATCAATTTAGTAGAGTCCGATAAAAAATAATCCAATCATAACTGACACAGGTCACAGGTCATACAAACTACAAACCAGAAAACACTCTTGTACATACAATTTATAACACAACATTAGTTCATAAAATTTGAAATTTTTAATGCAATTTAAAACAACTCAAAAAATATTGACAAAGTGACTCTTTAATTACGAAATAATCACACCATCACAAAATATGAGGTGAACACCATTACAAAAAAATGTTTTTTCATGCTTAATAGGATGCTGACAGTGCAAGTGGATATAGATTGGTATGTTTTGAAAACAATAAGTGCTCTAAGAGAGCTGTTTTAGAGACGAGAAGATAGTTACGTCATTTTTATGAAAAATACAAAGAAAGGGATAAAATATAGTCCTTTGGTGCTATTTTGGTATATACGTCGTGGTAAGCAGATGGATATATTTTGATTTTAAGGTTCTAGAGCAATATATAAAATATACCTTCAGTATGATATTTTTGACAATAGTGTTTTACCTGTGTTTTTCTATAATTTGCGAATGTGTGCAAATAAATATAGAAATAGAATTGAACTATCCAATCAATTTTGTTTTTTTCCCATGTGTATTATACCTTATCGGAATTTCCACCTCCTTGCGATGTTGCCATGTAACACTTTTCAGGGGATAATCATTGCAAAAAATTAGTGGTTTTCAGTCAAAAGGCCTTACAAAACAGCCTTTAAAGACAACAGTGCCTTCAATTTACCTGGTGATATAACTATCTTTCGCTTGTTAAAATTTTCACAGTTACCTCCATTAGGTATAAATTATTTGTATAAAATGTTTAGAATGTATTATTTCAAATAAGAAGACATTTGTTTGTTTTTTTAAATAGATTGCTTTGCCAGATGTCAGTGCCCCAGTTGCAGACCCATTGTCAGATATGCCATCATCGTCTTCAGGTTATAGACAAGAGCCATCGTCATCAAGTTATAGACAAGAGCCTTTGTCATCAGGTTATAGACAAGAGCCATCGTCATCAGGTTATAGACAAGAGCCATCGTCCTCAGGTTATAGACAAGAGCAACCGTCCTCAGGTTATAGACAAGAGCCATCATCCTCAGGTTATAGACAAGAGCCATCATCCTCAGGTTACAGACAAGACAAAGACATTTTTAAGTTCGGTAAACTTGGTGGTAAAAGAGGAAATGCAGCCCTCAGTTCTCAGATTTCAGGATTGTATGGTGCCCGGCCAGTGCCTGGGGCTAAAATACCTAAGAAACAAACATAAGAAAGGTAAGAAAGGTTTTTTATTATCAGTAAATCAAGTCTTTAATTTGTTGATGTTAGGGGAGCCTAAGAGTTAAATTCTTAAGATTTAGTTATGTTTCGGGGGTTATAAAATTTGAATTTTAAATTATCAGACATGATATTGTTCCAAATTCATCCAAACTCTAAAAAATGTCTAGAATATAATGGTCCAAAATTTCTTGTAATTAATAAATGCTATGTTTTTTAATGTTCCCTTTAAATTGATTTTTTACACTGTTAGTGCTCATAATATTCACAAAATGCCTGATAAATGTGACCCCAAGCGATTTGGAGTACATTAAAAATGAGACCGATCTAAGTGCAGACAGATCGATAAAATGTGCGGCCGAAAAGCGGTGAAACGATTTAATCAAAATAAAAAGTAATAATTTTGGCATTTGCATTTCTTAAAAGCCCCATTGAAGTCATATAATACCAGTCTTTAATCGAAATCGAAAAGCATTTGTCACTTTTGAACTATTTTCCGTGTGAAAATTTTCATTTTCATCACCCAATTCGCGAAAGTTTATGCTTGCAAAAATTATATTTTCCTCATATTCGCGAAAGTAAATTTTGTGAATTTTCGACCTAGCGAAAGTTTCTGCTCACAATGTTAATATGTTAATGTAGAGGTTTTTTCTTAGATGTCGCCTGAGTTCAAGGTGCAATTCGATTTGAATTGAGACGAAGTCTTCTGCAAATATATACATGTTATCTATTCTAATACATAAAATTTTTATATTGTTATTATTACCTTGTACACTAGGTTACTAGTCTAACTATTTTTAAATCAAGATGCCAGCATTTTTAATATATTTCATATTTTACTTATCAGTGGATAATTGTGTGGACTGTTCATGGCATGGGAAATATATCAAATTTGACAAAAAACTAGCAATTTCTTTGTTTTTGAGTGATACTTTTTCGAAATTTTGGCGGTAAATTTTACTTTCAATCTGGCATTTGTGTAAAATTTTTTTTACTAAAAACCAGGCGGGTCGCGCGTTAGAGAGCGCAAACTTTGGTAGGATTTGTTGGCTTCAAATCATACCAAAGAGATTCTATTCTAGCTTTCGGTTTCTACTTCATCCCTGGTAAGTAACAAACAAACGAGGGGGCTTTTGTTGCTTCACGTAGCGGGCTTGCTCGCCAGAAAAATATTCATGTTGTTTCTTTCGATTCTGAGCGGGCCGCTGGAGTTAAAAAATGTTCGCGCGCACCTAATATTATATCTCTTTTGTTGCTACTTGGTACTTTATAAGAATCAAATCAATAAATAACTCTTGATTGAAGGCCATATACCTTTCGGTAATTAGTTCTTAGAAAGTAAACAAAGGATGGTGAAAAAGATGAGCATATTTATTTTTATTATAAGCATCTACTTTATAAGAATCAAATCAATAACTCTTGATTGAAGACAATATGCCTTTCGGTAATTAATCCTTACAAAGTAAACAAAGTATGGCGAAAAAGATGTGCATACTTATTTATTTCTATTATAATCATCTACTTTATAAGAATCAAATCAATAACTCTTGATTGAAGGCAATATGCCTTTCTGTAATTAGTTCTTACAAAGTAAACAAAGGATGGTGAAAAAGATGAGCATATTTATTTTTATTATAAGTGTCTACTTTATAAGAATCAAATCAATTACAGAATTTTTGACGTTTCCACTGTAATAACATATGAGCGATAACTTCTCTTTTTGAGATGTGAGCGACCGTCTATCGCATGAAATCTCAAAAGTAAAGTTGAAACCAAGCTTTCTTCCTCCGACTTAAATTTTATCTATAAAACGAATTTAAAATCTACACATGCGTTATTTTGCTTACTTAGGAATATTTCGAAAGGAAGCTCTGCAGGGCATTCATAGCGACAGCTACTTGCTAGTTTATAGGACCTCAGGTAGGTCCAAAAAGTTACACGAATGGAGCAATGGAGGTGGCTAGGAAAACTGTTTGTTTGATACTTCCTGCGAGTTAACACACTCGATTGATATATAGTTTATAAGGTTAGGAGCTTTTTGGTGGACACTTGTTTGATTAGTGGCTGTTGTGTCCGGGTTGTGTCCTTAAATATGTGTAAATATGAACACACGAGTCACGAATGAGCCCATATGCCATCATCATGATATGAACACACAACAATATGAGTTAAGATGGAAAGAAGTAACTCAATATGAGTCAAGAAAACACATAATCTGTTCCTCAGTTTTCGTGCTACACAGGATTTCGGCCTTTTACAAAACTATCCTCCTATATGATGGAAATAGGGTTGTGTAGGTAGGCCAAGCAGTGTTAATTAGACACCACCACAAATAAAAGATAGTAAAAGGATGTGTTTAGTGAAAGTATAAAACGCGAGGTCAATTCCTGATGAAACCAACAAGCAAACAACAAACAGACAAGATTAGAGAAACCAATACATTGAAGCAAAAACTATTCAACTATTCTAGTCTTCAACTACAAAGATCGTCAGATTTTGATTCTAATTCTGCAGGCGGAAATATTGAAACTCTAGCGATATGTTAGAAATCTAGCGTGATTTGATGCATTTCTATCCTTGTCCGGAGCAAAGCTATCCGAGTGCGGAGCAAATCTATCTTTGATTTGCAGAATTTCTATCGGAAACGCCGTAACTCGATCCGACGTGGTGAAAATCGTTCTTATGTGTAATAAATCGTGCCTACAGCCTCACAGATAAAGGACTCAAATTAACTCAAGGTAAATCTTATGATCATATTTTATTTTCTGACCCTGAGAATAATCTCAAGGTTCAATTTTTTCAATATTTCTTAGCTCTCGAAGATACTGAAATGGGCCTTGATATTCAGTGTCCCTATCTCTCACTTAGTGAACAAAATAAAAAGGCTGAAAAAATCTCCAAAAATTCCTTATCCATTTTTCATATGAACATTGCTTCTCTAGAACTACTCAAGCAAAACTTGATAAATATAATCTAAAACAGTGTGACACTGGCATGAGTTGAGGGATTGGTATACATGGAATCTTTGATGACATGCTTTGTGGGAAATGACCACAAAATGCACATTTAACATTGGCTACAAGGGCCACGTCAATCTTCATTCCTATCTAGCATTATTTACTCTTTCATTAATCTGTAACAGAAAGGTGAAACTTGTGTTTCGGACAATTTTAGGGTTTCTAATCACTTACGAAATAGGGGGGTCGAATAGAACAACCCACGGCATGCCCCGAACATGTTCAGGCCAGTTGGGATCATGTTCGGGTCACAAAAAGTACAACTTATTTGGCCCGAACATTTTATTTGAAATAGACAAGCAGCGAAAACTTTTGAAAACTTAGCCCGGGCCTGTGCGGGCGATGTTCAGGTCATTTTTTAAAAAGCATTAATCCACAGGCTCGGGTATGTTCGGGGCATACCGTGGGTTGTCAAATGGATCGCCTGTTTTTCTTTTTCGTGCCTCCCCTAGACCTTTCAGGTCTACACTACTGTAGAAGCACAGATTCAAAACTTTTGGCAACTACCCCCTGCCTACCACCCCAATTTCTCCCAGAGGGCCATAAAAATGGACTAAAACTGACAACCTTTCATCATGTTTTGGTTGTGTGTTCATATCATGATGATGGCATATGGGCTCATTCGTGACTCAGGTGTTCATATTTACACATATTTAAGGACACAACAGCCACTAATCAAACAAGTGTCCACCAAACAGCTCCTAACCTTATAAACTATATATCAATCAAGTGTGTTATCTCGCTACAAGTCTGCCATTATGTTAAAATAAGACCCTCTCTATACCGTAAATTAAGGGTCTGTCTCCATTGTTATTGTTTGTCCTCTGCTCGTGCCCGCGTTAATGAAAGGTACGAGCGTCATACTTCTGGCCAAAATCCGAAATACAGTGGTGTTTATTTACAACCCTTAGAGAGACTTCTGCTACTTTCCCTACCTTTAGAGAGACTTTGGAAGGTGAAAAATGCATTTTTTTTCCGGGTCCACAATACGTTAATTTTAAACTTTCTTTATGTTCACTTACCGATTTTCTCCATGCTAAATTTGTATTTTTGTCGGTTTGTTAATTTTGGGTTTTTTAAAGCTTTGATTTGTCCTTGTCTTGTTAGGTTGTTGATATGATTTCTGTTTTGGTTTGAATGTTTTTTGGCTTTTAGCTTAACATGCGTTAGTTCTGAATTTAATTAGCTTCCTCAGATACAATATATAACAGAAAGGCTGCTTCATATGTAAAAAATCCTCATTGTTATCATGTGAATCATTGTAATCACTATCGCTATCCGATGAGCTAGATTCAGATGATTCATCTTCAAAGAGATCAATAATGTCAACGTCAAAGGTTTTGTAGTTGTTTAATTCGGAAGTCGGCAGCGTATTTGAAGAAGAAAAAAAATTGATCAGATCAATATGAAACCCCATAACCGACTTCGGTTTTTCATTTATAATGTGCCTGGTTCCAAACGAAGTTTGTATTTCCAAACATTGACGTAGCACCTTCACTTGCTCTTCCCAATATGATATTTTCTCTTGCATTTCCGCTTCAACGAGCAGTATCTCTTCCCTTGCCCTATGCTTTCGCAAATGATACTGTATCAAAGTTTTGCTGGGGAAAGTAGAAAATTGTACCGAAAATGAACGTAAGATTTCTGGTCACAGATTATTAACGTACTTGAAACAACAAAACAGTAGGTTTGTAATCATAAATCTGAAAACGGCTCCCCAAAGCCTGCATTATTTCTTCTGAAAGAATATAGAGAACTAAATTTTTATATAACAACGACTACTTTGAATGAGGAGGAGATTTCCAAATTAACGCTATTATACGAGGACAAAAGGTTTTTGATTTCTGAGCACACTTTGATTATTTGCTTGGAAAGCCTCGTTGCAATAGCTGATCCATCTAGAAATAAAGTGGAGAAAAAAATTAGAAAAAATCAAAAAAATCCATAGTTATAAATACCTTAGGATATATTTTTACAAATGATGTTCATGATTTTGAGTGTTTCTTTCCTTTAGAAAGAGGTTTTAAAGGATATTTCTAAACGACAAGCTCTGCTAATGTGTTGATTGATGCTATCAAGTAAGATTTCAAATCTTACTTATGTTTTTTTCAATACTCTTACAATCCTGTGCATCATGTACTCTTACACATCCTGTTCAATATAATGAGAATTTTCTTTCTATGAGACATTTTTGAAGCTTCTTCAAATCAGTGCAAAAGCCTGGAGCGAACTCCATAAATACGTGCGTCGTGTATTTATATGTATACAATATATACAATAAAACCTGTCCGTAGAAACTCCTATGCTACTAATTATTTACATCTATTTACATTTTAGAGCTAAAAAAAATCAAAACATAATCTCTGCAACATCATGTACGAGCTTTTAGATGGTGTTGTTGACGAATTTGAGTCAGATGAAGCATCCTCCTTGTCGCCTTGTGTTGTATCGCTATTGGAGGATCCACTTACACTACTAAACCCAACAGCTATCAATGATCTGGATTGTGACCTTGGTAATGATGAACCAGCCAAAACAAGTGTCACATCAGCTAAAAGAAAGAGTAATGAAAATAAAGATGATGGTTCTCGTGAAGTCTATCTGTAACTTATTCTAGAGCTGATGTTGTCAAAGTTAGTGGCCAGGAAAGATTTGGTGAGATAGCTGCAGAACAGTTCAACGGTGTGGACAATGTTGCAGATTACTGGGGGTGTTCAGCTGAAATTCATCGCCCAGTAGGAATTCACTTTCATCTGGCAATTAAATTGAAAAATAAAAGACGGTACAAAGAAGTTTGCAAACAACTTAAGAAGCTAGAAGTATGACATTGTCGTTGATTTTCAATTTTTTGTAAACTATCATGATGCTTATACCTACATGAGGAAATTTGATCCTCACTTCGTTGTCAGTGAGAACCATTTACCCCTGGTCAAGCCACCTGGTACACCGAAAGCTTCCAAAGCAAAGTTGAAACGAACCAGACCGAATTAACCGGCCAGAAAAAAAAAGAAAAAAGATTCCAAGGCAGCAGCTCCACGACTGACAACTGATCAAGTTTGCAAAATTGTTCTTGATAATAATATTAAGAGTGAACTTGAGCTTTATTACACACGGAGCGAGCGTTAACGAGCGGAGTGCGACTCTTTTGGCAAACGCATGCGCGTAAGCAAAATTTACAAAATTTCAATGATATGCGGGTACTAAAAATGGAAATTCAGTTTTTTTTTCACGATTTTTTTCGTCTAGTCGCTATTCCACCATGTTTAGCCTCTGGAATGTTTAAACTTTGAAAATTTCGTGAAAATTAGCGTTTTTTAAGAAGAAGTCGTTGCAGTGTCAATCTTTCGCAAATTTAAAAACCCACTTTCCCTTGGAAAAAATTGACGTTTTTTGTTTTTTTGGGACCCTTGGGGCACAAGGTACCTGTTGACAACAAAAATTCCAAAATTCGCGAATTGTCCGTTGATAACATTAGGGGTGAAGGGACCTAATGACGTCACGGGTTTGGAAAAAACTTTAAAATGCGATATCTCGAGTTTGAAGAGGAGTTGGGAGGTCGTTGACCCCTCATTCCATCGGGAATTTTATGGGGAATGAGATGGGAGGGTTTATAAGGCTTGGGTAGGACTTTCAAATTTGGCAGAATTTTTAGCCATTTTCAGCTGATGACGTCATCAAAACAAAAAAATGCAATATCTCGAGTTTGAAACGGAGTTGGGAGGTCGTTGACCCCTCATTCCATCGGTAATTTTATGAAGAATGAGATGGGAGGGTTTATAAGGCTTGAGTAGGATTTTAAAATTTGGCTGAATTTTTAGCCATTTTCAGCTGATGACGTCATTAAAACAAAAAAATGCGATAACTTGAGATTGGAAAGGAATTGGGAGGTCGTTGAGCCTCATTCTATCGGGGATTTTATGGGGAATAAGATGGGAGGGTATATAAGGCTTGAGTACGATTTTCAAATTTGGCTGAATCTTTAGCTATTTTCAGTTGATGACGTCATCAAAGCAAAAAAATGCGATAACTCGAGATTGGAAAAAGGAGTTTGGAAATGGCTAACCCCTCTTTGGATCGGAAAATTTATCAAGAATGCAATGAGAGAGGGGTGTTATGAGGCCTTAGGACGACTTTAAATAAAAATTGGTTAACATTTCGGAAAGCAGCGTGAGAAAATCAAAACAAAACAGCCGAAAAGAACTGAACTCTCGAAATAAATAATGGAAAAACGTAAAAAAAAAACTATTTTTTGATGAGCTCTTATATTCTATTCTTTCCAAAAAGTCAGTGAAATTAAAACTGATGAAATATATAGAAATTATTACAAAACTACTCGACACACACATGACACGACCCAAAGCAAATAAATTCAGCTTTCGGCACTTTCGTTCGTTTCGTCGTGAAAACCAAACAGTTCTTTTTATCAATGTATTATGCCATAAAAACTTGAAATTCTCTAATACTTGTCAAGAATATTTTTCTTTACAAAACAAGGGAAATTCAGTATTTTTGATTAAACCAGGTAACGAGGGATTTTTGTAAAAAGTCTCTCCCAATCCTCAACAAAATTGTGTCTTTGACTTTTCAGCATCAATTCTTCAACAATCAAAACTTCTTATATCAAAAATTCGACACGTTTACAGCTTGACGGTAGTTGAAAGTCGAGAAGTTCGCCCCAATTTGTTTTTGTTGCAAAAATGTTGTTTCAGACCATTCATAGCTCAAACCAGTATGCATTTTCTCATCTATGCATCGAAACAAAAACATCGAAAAGCGTTATCAATCTGATAGAGAAACGCAATAATGAAGAATTTCTTCTCAATCGAAGAAATACAATACATCTTCTTTTTCTGTGTATAGTAATGTATAATCATTTCACATCTCTGAAAAAGCTGCTGCATTTATTTTGAAGCTTCTGGGGATGACAAAATTTTTCTTTATTTTGATGTGCATAATTTCGTCGGGAACTTCAGTCGAATGTTTTCGTTCGAATCTTAAATTCGAATCTAACAAGATTTTCGAACAAAAACATTCGAAATTATCTAGAGACCCGGAAGTTATTTTTCATTTTTTAACTTTGGAATTTTTGCTTTCTTTAGCTTTCCGAGTTATTTTTGATTTTCTAACTCGGGAAATTGTGCTTCCTTTAATTATCCAAGTTATTTGACTTTTTTAACTCGGAAATTTTTGCTTCCTTTAACTTTCTGTAAATAGACTAAATCTATTAAATTTTACGTTCAATAAAAAGGCTCGCCTCGCTCGTAAAATATTTCTCGTATTGCCTATTGCACTCAAAGTCATGCGATAACTATTACTTATTGAGTCTTCATTGGATTGGTAATTATCGATAGAATCTATCGGATCAATTAGAAATCGATTTCATTTCAGTAAAGTTAAAAATTTATCACCCTTTTGGTGACGACATTTAGGGCCAAAATGACGTCCACAAGATTCACAGTATTTTGAGTTTTGATCCGTTTTAAGTTGTAATTTTTAGATTTATGGAATTTTGGATTTTCGGAATTTCTTTGGGGTTTGGGATTTTCGGAAAAAGAGTACGATATACTTTTGAGCAGCGGATTGATAGCCTTCACCTCTTAATACATAACTAGTGTGGGCTTGAGGCGTCTATAGAATCCTTTCGCTTTGCGAACACGAGACTCGTTCTCCGTGCGTAACCCCTTTTACGATTGATTACGCACGGAGCGAGCGTAAGCGAGCGGAGTGCGACTCTTTTGGCAAACGCATGCGCGTAAGCAAAATTTACAAAATTTCAATGATATGCGGGTACTAAAAATGGAAATTCAGTTGTTTTTTTTCACCTTTTTTTTCGTCTAGCCGCTATTCCAACATGTTTAGCCTCTGGAATGTTTCAACTTTAAAAATTTCGTGAAAATTAGCGTTTTTTAAGAAGAAGTCGTTGCAGTGTCAATCTTTCGCAAATTTAAAAACCCACTTTCCCTTGGAAAAAATTGACGTTTTTTAGTTTTTTAGGACCCTTGGGGCATAAGGTACCTGTTGACCGCAAAATTTTCAAAATTTGCGAATTGACCGTTGACAACATTAGGGGTAAAGGGACCCAATGACGTCACGGGTTTGGGGAAAACTTCAAAATACGATATCTCGAGTTTGAAGAAGAGTGGAGAGCTCGTTGACCCCTCATTCTATCGGGAATTTTATGGGGAATGAGATGAGAGGGTTTATAAGGCTTGAGTAGGACTTTTAAATTTGGCTGAATTTTTAGCCATTTTCAGCTGATGACGTAATCAAAATAGAAAACATGCGATATCTCGAGTTTGAAACGGAGTTGGGAGGTCGTTGACCCCTCATTAGATCGAGAACTTTATGGGGAATGAAATCGAAAGGTTTATAAGGCATAAGTAGGACTCTAAAATTTGGCTGAATTTTTAGCCATTTTCAGCTGATGACGTCATCAAAACAAAAAAATGCGATAACTCGAGATTGGAAAGGAATTGGGAGGTCGTTGACCCCTCATTCTATCGGGGATTTTATGGGGAATAAGATGGGAGGGTTTATAAGGCTTGAGTACGATTTTTAAATTTGGCTGAATCTTTAGCCATTTTCAGTTGATGACGTCATCAAAACAAAAAAATGCGATAACTCGAGATTGGAAAGGAGTTTGGAAATGGCTAACCCCTCTTTGGATCGAAAAATTTATCAAGAATGCAATGAGAGAGGGGTGTTATGAGGCCTTAGGACGACTTTAAATAAAAATTGGTTAACATTTGGGTAGGCAGCGTGAAAAAATCAAAACAAAACAGCCGAAAAGAACTGAACTCTCGGAATAAATAATGGAAAAACGTAAAAAAACTATTTTTTGATGAGTTCTTACTCCATTCTTTCCAAAAAGTCACAGTCAGTGAAATTAAAACTGATGAAATACATAGAAATTATTACAAAACTACTCGACATACACGTGACACGATCCAAAGCAAATAAATTCAGCTTTCGCCACTTTCGTTCGTTTCGTGAAAACCAAACAGTTCTTTTTATCAATGCATGCCATAAAAACTTGAAATTCTTTAATACTTGTCAAGAATATTTTCCTTAACAAAACAAGGGAATTTCAATGTCTTTGATTAAACCAGGTAACCAACGAGGGATTTTTGTAAAAAATCCCTTGTGTCTCTATCAATCCTCCACAAAACTGTGTCTTTGACTTTTCAGCATCAATTCTTCAACAATCAACACTTCATTACTTCGAAAATTCGACACGTTTACAGCTTGACGATAGTTGAAAGTCGAAAAGTTCGCCCCAATTAGTTTCTGTTACAAAAATGTTGTTTCAGACTATTAATGGCTTAAACCAGTATGCATTTTCTCATCTTTGAATCGAAACAAAAACATCGAAAAGTGTTATCAATCTGGTAGAGAAACGCAATAATGAAGAATTTCTTCTCATTCGAAAAATACAATACATCTTCTTTTTCTTCTTTTTCTGTGTATAGTAATGTATAATCATTTCACATCTCTGAAAAAGCTGCTGCATTTATTTTGAAGCTTCTGGATGACAAACTTTTTCTTTATTTTGATGTGCATAATTTCAGCGGGAACTTCAGTCGAATGTTTTTGTTCGAATCTTAAATTCGAATCTAACAAGATTTTCGAACAAAAACATTCGAAATTATCTAGAGACCTGGAAGTTATTTTTCACTCGATTTTTCATTTTTTAACTTTGGAATTTTTGCTTCCTTTAGCTTTCCGAGTTGTTGTTGATTTTCTAACTCGGGAAATTGTGCTTCCTTTAACTATCCGAGTCATTTTTCTTTTTTTAACTCGGGAATTTTTGCTCCTTTAAATTTCTGTAAATAATTAAATCTATTAAATTTTACGTTTAATAAAAAGGCTCGCCTCGCTCGTAAAATATTTCTCGTATTGGTATTGCACTCAAAGTCATGCGATAACTATTACTTATTGAGTCTTCATTGGATTGGTAATCATCGATAGAATCTATCGGATCAATTAGAAATCGATTTCATTTCATTTCAGTAAAGTTAAAAATTTATTACCCTTTCGGTGACCACATTTAGGGTTAAAATGACGTCATCGTCACATGATTCGCAGTGTTTTGAGTTTTGATCCGTTTTAAGTTGTAATTTTTAGATTTATGGAGTTTTAGATTTGGGATTTTCGGAAAAAAAGTACAAACGATATTCTTTTGAGCAGCGGCTTGATAGCCTCCACCTCTTCTTACTTAACTAGTGGTACTCTTTTGGCAAACGCATGAGCGTAAGCAAAATTTACAAAATTTACAAAATTTCAATGATATGCGGGCCCAAAAAATGAAATTCAGTTTTTTTTCACGATTTTTTTCGTCTAGCCGCTATTCTCTCTTCTTGTGACTATGGTTTAGCCTCTGGAATGTTTCAGCTTTGAAAATTTCGTGAAAATTAGCGTTTTTAAGAAGAAGTCGTTGCAGTGTCAATCTTTCACAAATTTAAAAGCCTACTTTCCCTTGGAAAAAATTGACGTTTTTTGTTTTTTTGAGACCCTTGGGGCTTAAGGTACCTGTTGACCGCAAAAATTTCAAAATTCGCGAATTGACCGTTGATAACATTAGGGGTAGAGGGACCCAATGACGTCACGGGTTTGGGAAAAACTTCAAAATACGATATCTCGTGTTTGAAGAGGAGTTGGGAGGTCGTTGACCCCTCAATCTATCGGGAATTTTATGGGGAATGAGTTGGGAGGGTTTATGAGACTTGAAAAGGACTTTCAAATTTGGCTGAATTTTTAGCCATTTTCAGTTGATGACGTCATCAAAACAAAAAAAATGCAATAACGTGAGTTTTGAAAGGAGTTGGGAGGTCGTTGACCCCTCACTCTATCGGGAATTTAATGGGGAATGAGATGGGAAGGTTTATAAGGCATGAGTAGGACTTTAAAATTTGGCTGAATTTTTAGCCATTTTCAGCTGATGACGTCATCAAAACAAAAAAATGCAATAACTCGAGATTGGAAAAGAATTGGGAGGTCGTTGACCCCTCATTCTATCGGGAATTTTATGGGGAATAAGATGGATTGGAAAGGAGTTTGGAAATGGCCTCTTTGGATCGGAAAATTTATCGAGAATGCAATGACAGAGGGGTGTTATGAGCCTTGCTGAGGCCTTAGGACGACTTTGAATAAAAATTGGTTAACATTTGGGTAAGCAGCGTGAGAAAATCAAAACAAAACAGCCGAGAAGAACTGAACTCTCGGAATAAATAATGGAAAAACGTAAAAAAACTATGTTTTGATGAGCTCTTACTCCATTCTTTCCGAAAAGTCAGGGAAATTAAAACTGATTAAATATATAGAAATTATTACAAAACTACTCGACACACACGTGACACGACCCAAAGCAAATAAATTCAGCTTTCGGCACTTTCGTTCGTTTCGTGAGAACCAAACAGTTATTTTTATCAATGTATACATAAAACTTGAAATTCTTTAATACTTGTCAAGAATATTTTCCATAACAAAACGAGGGAAATTAAATGTCTTTGATTAAACCAGGTAACGAGGGATTTTTGTAAAAAGTCTCTCGTGTCTCTCCCAATCCTCCACAAAACTGTGTCTTTGACTTTTCAGCATCAATTCTTAAACAATCAACACTTACTTCGAAAATTCGACACGTTTACAGCTTGACGATAGTTGAAAGTCGAGAACTTTGCCCCAATTAGTTTTTGTTGCAAAAATGTTGTTTCAGACCATTCATAGCTTTAAACCAATATGCATTTTCTCATCTATGCATCGAAACAAAAACATCGAAAAGTGTTATCAATCTGATAGAGAAACGCAATATTGAAGAATTTCTTCTCAATCGAAAGAATACAATACATCTTCTTTTTCTGTGTATACTATAATGTATAATAATTTCACATCTCTGAAAAAGCTGCTGCATTTATTTTGAAGCTTCTGGATCGACAAAAGTTTTTCTATTTTGATGTACATAATTTCGGCGGGAGCTTGTCGAATTTTTTTGTTCGAATCTAACATTCGAATCTAACAAGATTTTCGAACAAAAACATTCGAAATTATAGAGACCTGGAAGTTATTTTTCATTTTTTAACTTTGGAATTTTTGCTTCCTTTAGCTTTCCGAGTTATTTTTGATTTTCTAACTCGGGAAATTGTGCTTCCTTAAACTATCCGAGTTATTTTTCTTTTTTCAACTCGGGAATTTCTGCTTTCTGTTTCCTTTAACTTTCTGTAAATAGATTAAATCTATTAAATTTTACGTTTAATAATTAAAGGCTCGCCTTGTTCGTAAAATATTTTTTCGTATTGCACTCAAAGTCATGCGATAACTATTACCATGGATTTATCATAGAACTCTGGATAAACATCAAATAAAACGGTGGAGAGCGACCATTGTATTTCCATTGTTTCAGAAAACAATCAATGTTCTAGCTTTGTCCGCAAAGGACAACTGTCATGGCGGCTCGAAGGTCCCTGATTTTGAAAAATTATTTAATAATCCCATTTCTAAAAAGTCCTGTAAGTTCTTGTTTTTGTATATTTACCGGATGCAACTTTGAAAATGAAAGCAAGAAAGCTTAACAAATACATTTATGAAACTAAATGTGAAAAAAACTTCATCGAACAAGAAAAATTGAGTAAAAAGCCTAGAATGACGCTGAAAATTAGGTTGGCAATATCTTTCCAATTTTTTCCTGGTAAAAGCTAGGATTGACATATGTTAGACTGGAGTATCTTGGCTTCATAGTGATATGAAAATCTTTTGGAGGCACGCGGTGGCACGGTGGTTTTGGCGAGGTGGAAGTTTGAAATTTTCTGGTGTCAACATTCAATTTCTTATACATAGCATGTTTGTCGCATCTTTCTCACAGCTTGAAACGTCATAACGACATATCATTAGCAATCAATTTGATGCATTTGACTCTCTTGAGAGACCTTTAAGTCGCATTTGGGAATTGTATAGCTTTGTTTTGATGAAAAATGCAATAAAAAAATTTACCAAAAATTATTAGTGAATGGAGGAGGGTGAACAATAATGTCATTACTGCGGACAAGGCTAGAACATCGAAATCGATGAAAAACCAGCTCGTTGTGTATCCAGAGCTCTATGATAAATCCATGCTATTACGTATATTGAGTCTTCATTAGATTGGCAATCATCGATAGAATATATCGGATCAATTAGAAATCGATTTCATTTCAGTAAAGTTAAAGATTTATTACCCTTTCGGTGACGACATTTAGGGCCAAAATGACGTCCTCATCACAAAATTCACAGTATTTTGAGTTTTGATGGGTTTTAAGTTGTAATTTTTAGATTTATGGTATTTTGGATTTTCGAAATTTCTTTGGGGTTTGGGATTTTCGGAAAAAGAGTACGATATTCTTTTGAGCAGCGGATTGATAACCTTCACCCCTTCTTACATAACTAGTGTGGGCTTGGGGTGTCTATAGAATCCTTTCGCTTTGCGAACACGAGACTCGTTCTCCGTGCGTAACCCCTTTTACGATTGATGCTTTTGCAGTGGAACAAGCAGCGCTTGGTAAGACTGACCTTGAGGACTATTTCTATCGTAAACCTACACTGAAACATCATGCTGACATCAGGGCCACGGTTAATAACATTAAAACTGCGAGGGAAAAGCTGAAGAGACTAAATAAAAGTGCAATGGAGATCTTTCAGGATGCTAAGTACTTGCCCCATGATAAAGACCCAGTGACTGGAAAGGTATGTGATGGTAAATACTTGAGTTCCGCTCTTGAAGTGCTTAACCTTAACACCATTACGCGCAAAAGGTTAGCCTGGGAATCCAAGCGTTAAACTTTTTTCACAGTCTAGTTTATGATATTTTTGCTGTTTGTTTAACGCTTGGCGCAGGTAACTCGCCTGCAATGCAGGTTCGGCCTGATTGGCCAGCTTTTGGCGTATTACTTAGCAGTACTTTCGCGCGCATTTTGATAATTTCGATGCGCGCTCATAATTTATGGAAAAAGCTGACTCTGCAGAAAAAAGGAAAACAAATGAAAATGAAAACATAGATTCATTTCGAAACAAAATGGCTGTTGGCTGGAAGTCTAAATACATGTGGCTGATGTTTTGATGTGGTTTTTAGTAGTTTTGAAAGTCTTGAGAGCTTGTGAAAGAGTTTTTATGGTAAGTTGATTATGTGTGTTTGCCTGGGTTTCCAAAGTTCAGCAAGTCTGTCAACAAGGGTTCACACACAGACTGTTTATAACATTCTGTTCCAGACTAATCTACCTGCACCAAGCTCTATAATTTTAGAACTTTGTGAGGTGAGGTATTTTTTGTTTTTTCTAAGATTATGAGCTTGGATTCCCAGGCTAGCAAAAGGTTTGCTGATTTGATGAAATGCCCTATGGCCGTGGAAAGGGAAGAAACTTGATGATTCTTGGGAAAACAAATTGTGCCAAGTCATTTATGCTCATGCCTTTGACTAAAATCTTTAAATGCTTCATAACGCCATCAAAAGGAAACTATAATTGGGTTGCCGCACCCTCAACAAAAGTAATATTCCATAATGACCTTCGCTATGAACATGATGGTGATTCCAAAGTTATGCCGTGGAGCACCTTCCTCAACTTTTTGGAAGGTGCAACCATTAATGTCAGTATGCCAAAGAACAATCATGCCGAGGATTCTGAGTGGTCTAGGCGGCAGCCGGTCTTTGCCACAGTAGAATACCGTATCATTAGGATTCCCAGCAGGCAAAAAGACGTTTTAAAAACGTCGAAAATACGTTTTTCAAGACGTCGAAAATACGTTTCTATTCGGTCGTATTTGTCGCTTTTTAAAACGTTTTTTTCCAACGTTAATAGAACGTAATATGAACGTAGATTAAAACGTATTCAAAAATACGTATTAAAAACGTTGGAAATACGTTTTTTCCATACTGTGTATAAATTTCCTTCATCCACACTTTAGTTCAATTATTATTGCTTATAAAAAATCATAGTTATATTTGTTTGACTTTTTTACAAAATAGTCTGATTCACAGGACAATTTACTGGTTTTTCAATGTGCAGCCAAAAGAAATAACCAAGAACTTTCAATTTGACACTGTTATCTTTCAATTTAAAATTCGCGAAGAGAATAAATAATATTTTACATATCTTACATATCTTACATATGATATTGTATTCCATATATACATATTCAAAAGTTTATACAACATGGAAATTTGAAATATACACACTTAGTTTATGTGGAAAAATATTATAAAAGAATGGCAAGAATT
>NW_027103333.1:0-9319 GCF_902728285.1 Clytia hemisphaerica
TGTTTTTTTTATAATCATAACGCTTATAAGCATATGAAGGCTCAGATTTGCAGAATTCCTAAGCATAACATGAGCATATATGTCAGCCTAAAATATTTTTCAAGTGGTCATTTTTATCTGTTTAAAAAAGGTTTGGTAGAGGTCAAGTAAAAAATAAGACATTCCATGGCTAGCTACATTCCACTGCTCCCAAAATCTGAACAAATTTTTACAAAATTTCTGAAATTAAAAACTTGGCTTGGGGGTCAAACCACCATAATGCAAGCAACCTTGGTTTACAAACCCAATGTCTAACCGCTTGCGCCAACGAGACACAACAGAATGTTGTCATTCACAAATAGATACTTATAGCAATTAACAGACCCTTAGATCTCTATGGGATCCCTAAGTACGAATGCTCCTTATATTATGACTCTCGCGCTCCAACCCTAACCCTAACTGATAATAACCGAACACCTGCCTAGGTCCCCAGATTGAAAAATTTCACTTGCATCCTGGTCTCCTATCCTTTGTCCTTTCTCTTCTTCGCCCCTCTTTCTCTTTTAGTCTTATCATCATTTGTCATCGTTCTAGTTCTATTGAATTATCACATAATATTAATACATTACGTACATTTTTGTGATTTTAAACAAAGGATAAAATAAAATAAAAAGTTAAAAACATTAGCGCAAGATGTTCTAAGACGCTGGTAAATGTGGAAAGCACAAAAGTAGGCTCAAATATCAAAGTGTAAGAGTGAGCTGGGACAAGACGATGACATGCCAAGCTAAGTAGAAAATTGTAGGAATTATAGGAAAAATATTTTTAATTTGGAAATTAAAAACTATTAAAATAAATATTTTCATATCAAAATGTAAGATAAAAATTTTAAGCTGAAATATTAAAATTATCCATGTCGATGATTCCACGATGGTGACGAGGCCAGCAGTGCTAAGTAAAAAAAGAAAACACGGCACAAAAATTGTTCAAACAGAAGACAAAGCATGGGGACACAAGACATGAAGAGTAAAATCGGAAGAGACAAAAAGGGCTAGCTCAGGATAGAAAAAAGTAAAAAATCAAAAAGGAATAAAAAATTCCTCAAGTTAAAATTCGTAGTTTGAAATGCTAAGGCTAAATTTATCAGGGTCTTCTTCATTGACGATATGGGTTGGTAAGGCATTCCACAACCTAATTGTTGAGGGGACATAGCTGTATTCATACGACTGGATTCGTGCATTTATTGGTATCATTTTTACGTTAGCGGTACGAGCACGACATACAAGAGAAGATAAACAAGCAATTCGAACGTGTAGAATCTTATGCATGTAGTTCAGTTTAGTTTCAAGCTGTCTTTGCTGGAGGGTCTTAAGGTTAAGATTACGAATCATGGTGGTTGGACTACTGGAGTATCTCCAATCATTACATATAAATCTGGATGCCTTGCGTTGGACCATTTCTAATGGGTTGATGTTTGCTGAAGTATGAGGATCCCAGACAACTGATGCGTATTCAAGAATCAGCCTCACATAGGTACGATAAGCTTGGAGCTTGATTACTTAGTTACATGTACGCAGGTTACGCTGGAGGAAGCATCTGATTTGGTTGGCTTTTTTCAAGGTGTAGTTGACATGGATATTCCAAGATAACTTTTTGTGAATAAATACGCCAAGGTATTTTGCTGAGTCAACAAGCTCAAGGATCTGGTTATGCATGGAATAGTCAGATAGGATGATCTTACACTTATTGGTGACTCTGAGGACCTTGCATTTGTCTGGATTGAATTCCATGGACCAATGCTTTTCCCACTCAATCAGATTATTTAGATCATGTTGAAGTTGATAAGCGTCATTGACTGATTCAATTTTCCTGTATAATAGAGCATCATCCACAAAAAGACGAATTTGAGAGTTCACACACAATGGTAGATCGTTTATGTATACTAGAAATAGTAGTGGTCTCAATACTGTCCCTTGGGGAACGCCAGATAATACCACTTGGCTTTGTCTGAGCTCTTGCTGTTAACAACTACAGTTTGCGTTCCGTTTGAAAGGTAATTTCTAATTCAGGAGAGACTATTACCTCTTATTCCGTAGTGAATGGTCTACCTTGTCAAATGCTTTGGAAAAATCAAGCAAGATGGAATCGATTTGACTTCCCTCATTAAGCGATTTTGCAAGGTCATTAATGGTGAGTAAAAGCTGAGATTCACATGAACGATTTTTTCGAAAGCCATCAGACGACCCTCAACATGGCCCGAGAATTCTCGGGCCAAAACTTTTATTGGAATTCGCGTAAAGCCCGAGTATGGCCCGTGCTGGCCAGAGAATTTGGGCTGTGTTCAGGCCACACGCGGGCCACGCACGGGCCACACTCGGGCAAATTTTTGAAAACATGATTTAAACAGGCGTGTAATTCAGGACTGCTTTTTAACATTCTTGAGAAAACTGATTTCTCTAATTTATTACAATATGACTGTGTAACTCAATAAATTACCTGTCTTATTTATCTGACCCATCGTTACAATATACTTCGGTGGAAATATTGCTCGTAAACGGTCCTGGTTTCTCGAAGGTGTCCATGGAAGCTCGTAAAGTTTTTTAAGCGATTATAAAACACCGCACCTTTTATTTTGTTTGACTGGACATGCTGAATCAATTTAACATTTAACATGGCCCGAACACGGCCCAAATGACTCGGGTCATGTTCGGGCCAAAAGAATTGATAGGGTCTCTCGGCCTGAACATGGCCCGAAGAGGCCTGAGAATTCTCGGGCCGGGTCGTCGTATCAGTTAGTATGTTGATTTTATCAAGGTGGGAGATGATATTACTGTGAAGATTATGCTCAAATATTTTGCACGATAATGATGTTAGACTTATAAGTAAGTAAGTAAGTAAGTATTTATTTACCATTTAACACTACAGAAAAGATACAAGTGATGATATGCACAAAAAATATATGGAAGGAGACCGCCTTATAGTCTAGCTAATCAAAAAGACGCGGCCACCTAAGTACAGATTGCGTTTATAACACATTGTAAATTAGTTAAAAATGTTTATATATTTTTAAGAATTTTGTTATGTAATGAAAAATAAATTAAAAGAAAGTTTGCTAACCTTTCTTGGTAGGGGAGGGGTGTGCTCAGTATCTCCCAAGACAGTGAGTAAGGGCGAGAGATTTAACAAAACTGAAATCAGATGAGCTCAGGGTAATATTTGGATAAGATCGCTGCATGCTGTTCCAATGTGTTATGCAAAACTTAGAGAAAGATTTGTTCCCAAAGGTAATGGTGTTGTAGGAGGGAACAAAAAGTAGTTTCAAACATGCTCCTCTGGTACTTTGAGTGTTTTCGTCTTCAGCATCGAGCTGAATAAAGTTAAAAAACTCCAGAAGGTCAAAGGGTAATTTGTTATTTAGGAATCTGTGGACAAAAGATATATTAAGGCATTTGACAAGGTCAAAAATCTTGAGAATTTTGAGATCAGAAAAGAGTGGAGAAGAAGGGCATCGAGAGTTGTTAAAAGTAATAAGACGTAAGGCTTTCTTTTGAAGGATAAATATAGGCTTGGAGGTGGTATTGTCAGTAAGACCCCAGAGTTGGCAACCATACTGAAGATGAGAATGAAAAAGAGCATAATAAATGTTAACTAAGGTTTTTGTTGAAACATAGTGCCTGAGCTTAGATATAATACCATTTGCTCTGGCAAGTTTAGCTGATAAAGATGTAGTGTGGGCTTTCCAGTTGAGGTGCATGTCAATCAAAACGCCAAGATATTTGATATTTAAACTTTGAAAAATTTTCTTACCTCCAATTTTAAGAAAAGGAACAAAAGGAAGAATTTTTCGACAGTGTCTGAAAATTAAAAATTCAGTTTTTCCAGCGTTAAGGGATATTTTATTGGCTTTGAGCCAAGTTTGGAGGGATCTTAGGTCACGATTGACTCTGTTGCAAAGGGAAAGAAGATCATCATTAAAATGTAAAATATGGGTATCATCGGCGAAATGAAAAGTTTCACTTGAAAAGATTGCATTGTGAAGATCATTAATATAGATTAAAAATAAGAGAGGTCCTAGAACAGAGCCTTGTGGAACACCATGAGGGATTATTTTAATAGAAGATTTATTGGATGAAATAGAGACAAACTGGGATCTGTTAGATAAATATGATCTGAACCAGTCATTAGCCTTTCCTCTAACCCCATAGTGGTCCAGTTTTGAAATTAGAATAGAATGATCAACAGTGTCAAAAGCCTTTTGCAAATCAACAAAAACACCACACACAAAGTTACCATCATCAAGAGATTTCCGAATACGTTCAACAATATTAAGTAAGGTATGGATGGTTGAGTGAGATCTACGAAAACCAAACTGGCGCTCAAAAAATACTCGATGAGAATCTAAGAAAGTAATAAGACGAGAGTACATAAGTTTCTCAAGAATTTTCTCTATGTTGGAAAGAAGAGATATAGGGCGATAATTGGATATTTCAAGTGGAGAGCCTTTGTTTTTGAAAACGGGAATAACTTTCGAGAGTTTAAGCATTGAGGGAAAACAACCAGATTCAAATGAAAGGTTAAAAAGAAAAGAAAGGGGTCCAGAGAGGTCAAACTTTAGAAGACGAAGAATTTTTGGGGAAATGCTATAAGGGCCAGATGATTTGTTAAAGGATAAAGAATTAATTGTTAGTAAAACTTCAGCAGGGTTAACACGATCAAGAAAAATAGAGTTCCTAATGCGATTTTTGAGATAGTGAGAGAAGTGACGATTGGTTGGACCAATTTTGGAACGGACAGTATCTGCAATAGAAGTAAAAAAGTCATTGAAGCCATTGGCAACAACGTTTGGGTCAGAGTTGAGATGGCCATTGACACGAACAGATGAAGGAGAAGATTTGGAATCAGATCCAATGATATCTCTGATCCCTTCCCAGACTTTCAAAATATTTGTAGCATGAACGGAGAAAAAATTGGAATAATAATTATTCTTACTCTTACGTGTAAGAGTAACTATGAGATTTTTGTATGTTTTATATCTTTGATAGTAAAAAGATTTCATAATAGGGTCCTTGGTTTGAATATATTTTCTAGAATAAAATTGACGTTGTGAGATTGATTTAATAATTCCGGGGGTGATCCATGGTTTAGCCCGAGTTTTTTGTTGGCGTTTGGTCACAACAACAGTTGGGACATGTTGATCAATAAGGTCTTGGATAAGATCATAAAAGGTTTTGAAAGCTTGATCAACATCTGTTATTCGATATAATTTATTTACCCAATCAATATTAAGAAAATCAAAAATAAAATCTTGTTGTTTAAAGTTTTTCCAGTCCTTTCGGAAGATTTTTCATTCTTTGGTTTTACAGAGGGACCACAGACAAGATGAAATTGAGGAAGATGATCAGAGATAGAATAAAGCAAATTTCCTGAAAAGGTACGCTTTTCAGAAATTGAAGAAAAAATATTGTCAATAAGTGTCATGGAGTGGTCAGTAATTCGAGTCGGAAGAAAAATATTAGGTATAAGAAAGTGTGATCCAAGGTTGTTCAAGTAAGATAAGATATTGGGATCAGAAGAAGTGTTCAAAAGATTAATGTTGAAATCACCTAGCAAAAGAATTTGTTTATTTTCTTTGTTGATTTTATTCAAAAGTGGTTCAAGAAGTTTATTGAATTCATCAAGCGAAAAAAGAGGGTGTTTATAGATGGATCCAACAATAATATTAGTAGAGTTTGGATGCTGGATTTCTGCAAAAGTAGATTCAAGAAGGGTTGAGCAATACAACATAGAGTCAAGATCTTTGCGGGGTTCAAAAGAGAAATTTTTCGAAATGTATAACATAGTGCCACCAACAGAAGCCTCTGTAGGCGTGTAAATTGGTTCCTGAAAATTTTCAAGATTGAAGTTGAAAGATGGTTTTTTCCCCTTCAAAATACGGGTTTCGGTGATCGCCATAACATCAAAATTAAAATTGAGTTTAGAAATAAGAGTGGTTAGATCATCTATGTGTAGAGCTAATGAAGCAATATTAAGGTGAAGAGAAGAAAAAGAGAAGGGCCCGCTTTCACGGGCAAGTTTTTGGAAGTCAGGAGTTTTGTAGTACTTACAGTCAGCAGCCATGAGATTATCAAGGTCCAGACAGTTGTTTTGGCAGTGGTCAGAAATTAGGTGAAGATTACGAGCAACATCAATAAGTTTAGGGTTTAGGGCACCAGAGAGGGAAGGTTGGGACTTGAGATTAAAGGGAAGAGCCCCAAGGAGACATTTGGGGCAGTACCAGTCGTTAGGACTGGTAGATAAAAATTGAAATTCAGCAAGAGTTAAGCCTGAGCATTTTAGGTGAGTCCAAAGTTTGCAGGAGTCACAGAATATAGAGTTACCTTCTTCTTTGACTGTCTTAGAACATACTGAGCATGGGAATAGTGTAGGCATAAAAGTAAACTTACTTAATCATGGTGGGTCTAAAACAAGACAAAAATAAAATAAAAACACCAGAGCAGAGCCAACAAGCAAGATTTGTGTAAACGATAAAAAGTGTGCACAGCTAGGCTGCAATTTTGATTGAGAAAGCAAAAAATCAAAATAACAAAAAAAAAAAAAAAGCGAAAGTGAAAGTAAAAAGAAACTTGCGTGGTTGTCATCTAAACTAAAAAAATGGGTAATCACAGCCAAGCACAGAGCAAGCGAACGGGAAGGAAAAAAAGAAGGAGTGGCCCCGTAAGATGAATTATCAAAAATAAACAAAATTCAAGAAATAATCTAAAAAGTATGAAAGTCATATCCAGGAAAAATTTTCTCCAGAGTTGACAAATGTTCTATTTTAGTGTGAACATCGACGTTATTTTCATTGATTGCAATGTAAACACTTCCATTATAAACCCAGAATCTGTCAATCAATCTTTCATCATATAATTTCTTACAGGAACTCCAAAGAAATTTTGAATAGGGAGCAAGGTTACAGTTGATAAAAATTTTGCCTTCTAGATTAGCCTTTCTCAGTTTGTCTGAAGCGGATTTACTACCAAGTTTTTTTTTGTTTTGGTGAAGTTTATCACACTTTTTCCTGTTCAAAAATCTAACAATCGTTCTGGCAGATTTATCTTTTTTACCTTTTTTAAGTCTGTGGCAGGCTTCAATGTCATTTTCCTCTATTTTAACACCAATACTTTCTGCAATAGCGATTACTTTGGACTCAAGGTTATCGATTTCGATATCATCAGGGATTCCACAGATTTCAATGTTGTTCCTCCGGACGTATTGTTGAAGGTTGAGGTTTTCACTTTCCACTTTGATAAGTCGAGATTTGATATCTTTGATGTTTGATTTCAAAGACTCATTATCAGCTAACAAAATTTCATTTTCACTCTTTAGTTGAGATATAATGTCGGATTTAGCATTACTGATTTCTTTAGAAAGGTCATCTTTGAGTTTTTTTATAATATCTGAAAGGGATTTTTGTGTAATGGTCGATTTGGAAAAATCAGAAGAAATTTCATCGCTGTTAGTATTAATCCACGAACATAAATCATCGACTTCTTGATCGTCTACTGAAGATGAAGAGAGTTTCTTGGTTTTTCTTTTGCTGCTGTTCTTTGGTTTCGTCATTGTAACAAAAGTTCAATCAAAATATTCAACCCACTCAAGGAAGTAAGAAGCTTTTTTGCGTACGCAAGAGCACGTCTGACCTCAACGATAGTCAGTGCGCGAAAGGTTTGTTGGGATAATACTTGGAAAAGAGTAGGATAAACCAAATAAAATGGTACAATAGTGTGTATGTAATAAATAGTGGTATATTTGGAAAAAACCTGTTTCGGGTTTGAAAAATCTTCAAAAGGAATGGTCACCCCAGCCAATGAAATTATGACAAAGTCCAAAAAATATAATTTTCAGTTATAGCACTGAAAATTTCTCCGATCTTGTTCAAATTTACACAGGAATTGTGTTTTAGTATCCTTTACTGAATTCTCATAGTGGTATGTTTGTAAAAAATCAGTGTCAGGTTTGAAAAATCAAAAGGAACGGTCGCCAGCCGCGATGAAATTACGACCAAGTCCAAAAACGATCATTTTCAGTCATAACACTGTGAAAATTTCTCCAATCTTGTTCAAATTTTCACAGGAATTGTGTTTTAGTATCCTTCACTGAATTCTCATAGTAGTATTTTTGTAAAAAATCTGTGTCGGGTTTGAAAAATCAAAAGGAACTGTCGCCAGCCACGATGAAATTTCGACAAAGTCCAAAAACTATCATTTTCAGCCATAACACTGCGAGAATTTCTCCGATCTTGTTCAAATTTTCAGAGGTATTGTGTTTTAGTATCCTTTACTGAATTCTCATAGCGATATGTTTGTAAAAAATCTGTGTCGGGTTTGAAAAATCAAAAGGAATGGTCGCAAACCGCGATGAAATTACGACAAAGTCCAAAAACGATCATTTTCAGTCATAACACTGTGAAAATTTCTCCAATCTTGTTCAAATTTTCACAGGAATTGTGTTTTAGTATGCTTTACTGAATTCTCATAGTAGTGTGTTTGTAAAAAATCTGTGTCGGGTTTGAAAAATCAAAAGGAACTGTCGCAAGCCGTGATGAAAAATTTCGACAAAGTCCAAAAACTATCATTTTCAGCCATAACACTGCGAAAATTTCTCCAATCTTGTTCAAATTTTCAGAGGAATTGTGTTTTAGTATCCTTTACTGAATTCTCATAGCGATATGTTTGTAAAAAATATGTGCCGGGTTCGAAGAATCAAAAGGAACGGTGTCGCCAGTCAAACAATGATGAATACACACAAAACAGGATCATTTTCAGCCATAAACATCATAACACCACAAAAACTACTCAGATCGTTATTTCAAATTTTCACTGTAATGTTGTAATTTTAGTATTCTCTTTTAAATTCCAATGGATGTGTGTTTGAAAGTTTCATTGTCAAGTTACCAACAGAATTTTATGGTTTTGTTAGCCATATGCATGCAAGATTTAAGCACTCGATCAGCTGACGATTCATGGCCAAAATTTCTCCAAAGCCTTTCCACATTGTTTTTAGAGAGCCAGTATGCATCAAACTTCTCATAAATCATGTCCAAAACATCATGAATAATGATGAAATTGATCAACTTTTCACTGAGATTTGCCAGTATTTGCTACACACAGTCAGCTAGTCCACTTTCGGCAGCCATCTTTTTCTTAAATACTTTCGGCCAACCAACAGTATTATTTGAATCAGATAATCCGTTTTGATTAAATCGGAATAGATCATCCGATTAGATAAACAAACAAAAAATGTCTTGAGCGTCGTCGTCGGACGAGAGAGAATTTAAGGCTCCTGGGCCGGAGCAATT
>NW_027103334.1:0-8476 GCF_902728285.1 Clytia hemisphaerica
CCCGGGGGGGGATGAATCGAAATTATTCGTCTGCCAGAAGCTTTTGGAACTTATACTTTTCTATTTTTTTGTTTAAAAGTTACAACCCCTCCCAGTGGCCCCATTTGACCTATTATTTAAACCATTCACATCCATTTGAAACCCACTTTGGAGAACTAAAACTTTGCAAGGAAAATTAATAAAGAGTGACACAATTACCGAATTCATTTGAATCCACTTGAATCTATATTTCCAACAAGGTATTACATTTAATCAAAATATTTTTTTCTTCAAGTGCTTTAAGTCAAAATGTGCCACCTGTCAGAAGTTTAATAATAGATTCTTTTTTGGAAAAGTACATACAATACATTCTTTTGATTTGTAGAACGAACATACAGGGAATTCCTACAAGAAGTGAAAGAACACGGCACGAACGATACTTCGGATCAAGCCCTAGGTGGTTGGGTCAGGGGTCTTGGCTACGCCAAGCCCCGAATAACTCTAAAACGAAAACGTTAAATTTACATCGCTTATGAAAGAAAAGTAGAGTTAAATCAAACATTGTCTTTCAGTTCTTATTTGTCAACAATAGGTTTTTCATTACATCACGAACAACACTGCCTCGTTTTAGAAGAATTACCAAGGTGATGATATTAAGACTTTATTAAATTATGGCTTTTTGCATGCATCTCGTCGGGAATCAGTACGTAACGTGACACTGACAATGAAAAGAGGCAAGTGTTGTTCGTTACGTAATTTATACGGATTATGTAAAACTGACTTTAAAAAACATTAGCCCGTAAAATTTTCCTCTTTTTCGACTAAATAAGACTAAGAATCCAATTCCCCCATTTGTTGCTAAATTTGGCCAGGCTATGAGATTGTATTTCTTCCTTCGAAACATGGGAATTGTACACGGAAAGACTAAAAATCCGACTTGACCGATATTGCTGAAAAAGTTGGGGCTAAGTTACCAATTATTGGGCTAACGACCATATATTTAACACAAAGGGCGAAATGTACTTATATTGAAAAGTGTGTAGAGGTTAAGTAGGAAATCCTACGAAGGTCACGTGACATTACAATAGAATTTCAGAGCTAAACCAATTACTTAAGGCGTACAAACATTCGCGATTTTCGCGAAAGTAAATGTTTTTAAAAATTCTAGAACTGGCCATTCGCGAAAAATTCTTGACAAAATAGAAAATCTGTAAAACTGCAAACTTTGAATAAAATGCAACTTTTCTGGCACTTTTTAGCCTGCTAAAAGACTAATAAGTGAAAGGGTGAATGTTTCAAGCCAATCCAATAAGTGTTATCCCTCTAAGCCATTTTTGCATGTGAAAATTCCTCAATTTTAAGTCTTGATTCGCGAAAGTTTATGCTCGCGAAAAATATTTTACCGTTAAATTCGCGAAAGTAAATGTCGTGGATTTCGCGATTTTTCGTCCTCGCGAAAGTTTGTACGTTTAAAGTAGATGCTTATTCTCGGGTACCTAATAGCCGTCCCCCCCCCATGGGGAATCAAGATTTCTCTACGGACATCAATGTCTTCTAGTAAATCAAGACAATAAAAACTTTTTATAAAGTATGATTGAATTTAGACCATGCTAAAATTTAATACACATCCCTATCTAAGAAATAAGTTAAAAAACGGAAATTTTTTCGGGCCACAACGGTATTTTGCCAGTCGGACTGGAACGGTATCACGCGGGAAAAGTGAGCGTATGAGTTAGGTAAGCGTAGGAAGAAATTTTGTCGGTGGCGAGGGCTGAAAGTTTTTTTAATCAGCAGCCTCTCGCCAACTTTTGCTCGTTCTCCTAAGCAGCTCCTATTCTAGCAAACGCCCACCGCCTTTATGTTCCCACTCTCTAACATGATTAATTAACAGACTAGTTTGCTAGTCTAGTATAACTCGTATCCCGAAGAGTAGGAGTTTTGCGCTCGAAACGAAGGACTATATATGACGTAGCCTAGGAGGGGCGAATAAAACAAATCTTTTCGTAGTTCGCACTCCTGTAGTATACTAGTATTGGTTTCGAGGGGGGGGGGGTATTTCCATTGCTCCTGGAAAATTGGATGTGTTTTATTCCAATGTTACTCCTGGAAAATTAGATGTGTTTTGTTCCAATGGTACTCCTGGAAAATTGGATGTGCTTTGTTCCGATGTTGCTCCTGGATTTTTAGAACAGAGCCAGAGCTGGAAAATCGGAAATGTTGAAAAAAATTTTTCTCCTGGAAATTTTTCTACATGCGCTCCTAGATTTTTAGAACTGTTGTTTCAGAACTTTGCTGCTAGAAAATTATCATGAATTTTTGTTCCTGGAAAAAAAGAACAGACATTTCGGAAAATTGCGCCGGCGGCTGCACCTGGGGGGGGTACTACCCTTCTCGACTGACGGGGGTGCTCCGCTGAGGTTCGAAAAATGGACCCTACGTGGGACTCGAAATTTGCGAAAAAAGTGACCCTGAATGGGACTGAAATTCCAAAATTTTCTCAAATTTTCTACTTTTTCCCCAAATTTTCCAAAAATAGGCACCCTACGAGGGACTGATTTTTCTATTTTGGTGTTTTTGCGACCCTACCTGGGACTCGTGGAGGTTAAAAAAGGTACCTTGACCAGCGGAGCATCCCCGTAACCCATCTTGCCCTAGTAACCCCCCCCCCGGGGGAAAAGGTTTTTCTTGTGTTGAAACGTGAGTACCTGTAAAGTGACTTTTATCAAAATATATTTCTAAAACAAAAATAAAAAGTACAAAATTTAATTTATAAATCATGAAACAAAAAATTTGTTGCACCTTGGAAATAGTGTTTATTTATCATATACTTACTGTAACTTATCTCATTTGTGTGCCATTAGTCTAGGCTAGCTAGACTAGGCTATATTTATTCATTTATTTTATTTTAGTATGTTAGGCACACCTGGTTTCCATGGCCTCATTTTCAGTATCATGTCACAGTGTGAACTCAGTCTATTTAAGGCCTCACTTCAGTCACACCTCAGAGCTACCATTTTTGTGTCATGTCATGCTGACCGACCATAATGGCATCATAATTCATAAGGCTCTAACCTTAAAGTAATTTTCAATTCAATGTGTCAATGTTCAACTCAAGTCAATCAATAGTCAATTCATTCACAGCATTTTATATTGGCTACCTGGTAGGTTTCATTTCTTGTTCTTGTTCTTTGGCAGCCATCTTGTTTTTGCTTTCAGGCAGCCATTTTGTTTTTGCTCTTTCAGTTCACACTGATACATTAGGGCCTTGCCTTGACATGATTCATAGGTTCAGTATTTCATTCAAGCCTTTATTTTCATTTAAGAACTTAACTTTTTCAATCAGACTTATACTTGTTCATTTTTCAATCAGACTTATACTTTTTCATTGAATTCAGACATTTTCATTTTTGAACTTAGACTTATTTTTTATAAACACAATACTCATAGACCTTTGTTATTTATTTCTACAGTTTGAACACATCAACAAAATCAATCAAACAAAGTTACAAACAGTGTCATTTCCTGTAACGCCACATTCAAACAGAACGCATTGAACAGTTACCAACGTTTCAACGATTTACATGTCAACCAACCGGTCAAGACGCACTATCAAGCGCATTGACTACTCACAACTCAACTCAACCGGTCAAAGAGTCTATTTGACGCCAATTCAAACGACGAAATGTCTCAACCCGATGAGTCGTCTAACCCAAACACAAGTTTCTCAATCAATTAATCAATCGTCTCGTTCCATAGAAGATACAGAACTAGATGCACACGTTTAATGCATGAAGCACTTGACCTGATCGATGAAAATCCCATCATTGCCGAAAATGCAGATCACATCTCAGTCACCCATCCAGCGACTTCAAGTCTACGAAATAAAATTATACCGTCTTGATGGGATCTTGAAGAAAGCCAAAAGCAACCCTGAATTATTACATGAGATTAATGCCACCCTACTTGCAATCAAGGAATACTTCAAGGATTCAAAGAACCTCAAACCAGATATCAAATCAATTCAACCCACTCTGGACGTCACCAATTTCAAGGAGCAATCAAGACGTTTGCAATCAGTGAGTTGAAAAGAACTATAATGAACTTAAAAGGATTTTGATATTACCTTTAATGATTTAACTGACAATGAACTATCCAGTTAAAAGCTGAACTATCATCAAAAGCTGAGAAAGTCGACAAAGCTGCAGAGAGGTATGAATCTATTCTTCAAACACCAGTCTCAGAAACCAAGGACGTAACTGAAATTAGGACCTTGGTGAACAATACGATTCATTGCTGAAATCCAAGTCAAGCTACACCACTCAACTTCTCAAACTTGTAAAGACCGTGACGTCTACAAAGTCAAGTCTTTTACTGAATCAAAACTGAACATTCGCCTCGAAAATTTTCCGGCTCAAGTGATTCCGTATCGATTTTTATACGTTCAAATCAAACTTTGTTAAGCTTCATGAGAGATCTACACCTCGACATTTGCTACCTGACTTGCTCAAAAACAACTATCTCAAAGACCCTGCTCTGAGCATGGTCAAAAGTCTTACCGATATCGAGAGTATCTGGGGACAACTTCAATTTGCCTACGGAGACGTTAAACATCTACTGACTAGGAAGTGAATCAACTCAACACCATCGACAATATTTCAAAGATCAAGGGCGCATACAATATTGCGTTCGCATTGAGCAAGTCATCAACCTCATCAAAGATCTCATTCTCATCGCGGATACTCACAACATCCAGGAATACCTCTACTATGGGGACGGTATTCAACGCATCTACGCACTGCTCGGAGATTCTCGCCTATCAAGATGGTTATCAACAATGGATGAAAGCACCTCACCTCACGTCATATGGAAGAGATTGGTCGAATTCCTAGAGAAAGAACTGAAGTTACAACAACAAAAGGTGATCATCATGGGTCCATCAGAATCCTTGTCAAAAAGACCACCATCAGACCAATCAAAGTCTAAGCAAGATTCATCCAAAACAAATCGACGAGGAGGATACAATTCCAACCCGCCATCACCATCAATCACAACATGCACCATCTGCAACTCAGTCGATGGATCAACAGATCACATATCAACATCTGGACCAAAAGGAACACGACTCATCCAGTACCACACCTGCAAGCAATTCGTGGAACTGACACCAGCCAAACGTCTTTCACTACTCAAAGGGAAAGGCTACTGCTTCCAATGCCTCTATCCAGGGGACATATCACTGGCAAACACAAAGAGGGACGCTGCCAACACGATTTTGTTTGTCCACATCAATCCCACGACAAGACATCCCAAGAGACATGTTCTTGTATGCGAAGAACATAAGGACACTCAAGCCAACAAAGATGTTTTGCAGAAGTACAAGGAACGTTGCACTAGAAGTCTGCGGCTACCAACATTTGCCAAGGAGATCAGCCTGTCATTCATGAATCCTGCTTCAAATCAAACCCATAAATGATGTTGACGTTCCTCAAGGTATCTTCTTATTTCAATCAATCCTGATCAACAATCGTCAATATACAATCTTCTTCGACAATGGCTGCTTTGATTTCATTGTCAAGCACTCAGCAGTGAAATCCCTCGGACCGCTGGCTATTCAAGAATCATCTCGATCCATCGAAATCAGTGGTGTTGGTAACACCACAACTCACTCCACCTATGGTACGTACAATGTCAAGATACCCATGCACAATGGTCAAATGGCATCAATGTCTGGCACATGTATGGAAGAAATCACTGCTGTCTTCCCACACTACACGCTCGATGAACCATTTCAAGACATCCAAAGATCATATCAAACCTCTGGTCGAGATTCAAAGACACTTCCCATCCCATCATCAGTAGTTGGAGGAGAAGTGCACCTAATATCGGTGCGTTATTTACGTTATCACCCTAAGATGATACATCAACTTCATTCTGGCTTAGCAATTTACGATCTCCATTCAAGAACGTCAACGGTGGTAGAGGAGTGATAGGAGGTCCGCATCCTATCTTTACCAGCATCCATCGGTGTTTTCTTTGCTGACAAAACAGGAGCTCAGCATTCTTCACCAGCCAACTCCGATTGTACAACTCTGGTTCAAATTTTGATCCTGACGTATCATTATCTGTCCTGCCTTCTCATAAGGAAAGCATTTCGACACATCAGAATCAGTTGGCTCAGAAATAACTATCGTTGTGTCAATTGTAGACGCTGCAAGGACTGCAAGCAATCAAGCCATCAAGAAGCAATCAGCATCAGGGAGGAGATAGAACAAGAAATCATCAACTCTTCGATCACAATTGATACCAACAATCAGACCATCACAGCAAAACTGCCATTCATCGAAGAGGCTGATGTCAAGCTCACCCCAAACAAATCAATCGCACAGAAGATCTACTACCAGCAGTTGAGGAAACTTGATCGCAACTCTAAAGACAAGGAAGATATTCTGAAGTCTGAAGCAAAGCTACGAGCATGGGCTTTGTGGATTTGTCAGCAACTTATCAGAAGACTCCGTCAATCACTTCACGCAACTCAACTCAAAACTTCATCCCATGGCGTGCAGTTTGGAAATCAACTTCGCTCAGCACACCATGTCGTATTGTATTTGATGCTTCCTTCCCTACCGCATCTGGTTACAGCTTAAACGACTGCCTTGCCAAAGGAGGCAACAACCTAAACAAGCTGCAAGAAGTACTGCTACGCTGGTCAACTCATAGAATTGGCATACATACCGATGTATGCAAGATGTACAACACTATCCACCTCAACCCAGACCATTGGTGCTATCAGCGTTTATTTGGCACCCAGAACTTGACTCATCAAAGACACCAATGGAAAAAGTGATCAAAACACTAATCTATGGAATCAGATCCAGCGGAAATCAGGCGGAGCGAGGATTCGTCAGATTGCCTACTTATTTCAAGATCAATATCCTGAAGTTTATCGCATCGTCAATGAAGATGTTTATGTCGATGATTGTCTAACAGGAGAAGAATCAATCAAGATCGCCCATCAGCGTGCAGATGAATTTGAATATGTCATTGGTCATGGAGGCTTCCGTCTCAAAGGAGTCACTTTCACTGGCGAAGATCCGCTAACAGACCTCACTGATGATGGTGAATCAATTATCGTTGGAGGATTGAAATGGTATCCAAAGACAGATGAGGTATCACTTAACATTTCTGAACTGAACTTCTCAAAAAGACAAGAGGCAAGAAGAATCAAGATCAATTGAATATCATTCCTGAAAAACTCACACGTCGTCAATGTACTCAAAGGTTGCAGAGATCTACGACCTCACTGGCAAGATTGCACCTCTTGTGGCTGCAATGAAGTTAGACCTCCAACAACTAAACTACGACAACTTCAATGGATGATGTCCTGCCCAACGAGCTGCGACAAGTATGGCTCAATCATTTTGAAACAATGCAAGAAATTGGATCCATCCGCTTCAAACGATCAATCGTACCCAAGGATGCTGTCGATATGCAAATCGAAACTCTGGATTTGGGGATGCAAGTCAAAGCTTGGTATGTGTTAGTATCTATGCACATTCCGTCTCAAAGATGGCTCTCATTCCTGTCAACTTGTCTTCTCACGCACAGAACTGTTCAAAAAGCATCATTACCAAGAGCTGAGTTGTATGCTGCGTTATTGAATGCATACACAAGTGATCGTCAAAAGATCATTCAAAGGACTTGTTGTATCATCCAGAAGTTTACAGACAGTCAAATCGCATTACATTGGATCAGTAACGATCAAAAGCCATTGAAGGAATGGGTCCGGAACCGTGTCATTGAAATCATCGTTTTTCATCAAAGGACCAGTGGGCCTACATTCAATCGAACGACAACATTGCTGATCTTGGTACAAGACCAGGAGCTCAAATCAAGGATGTTAACCAATCTTCAAATTGGATCAATGATTACCATGGATGCGGTTGCCATCATCTCAATTTCCAACACAATCTGCTGACCAGTGAAGCTAAAGCCCAGCAACAATCAGAAGTTCAAAGGAGAAGTCATTCCATTATGTCTCCTTCACATCCGAAAGCATCTCAAATGAAATGAGAACGGTATGAAAAATTCCATGTACCTTCTGGATCCAATGAAACACAAATTTACAGTTGTTATCAGAATCATGGCTTACGTTATCCGTTTTGTAAGAAATTTTGTAAGCGAGCTCGAGACAAATCAGAGATTGTATCATCACAGAATGTATCATCACAGAAGAACAGCATTATTCTGACCAATGAAGAAATCACAGATGCTGAGATGTACTACTACAGAAAGGGATCAGATGAAGTACGTCATTTCACTTCCAAATCAAAGTATGAGAAGATTTCAACCGACAAAAACGGCATCTTAATCTACACAGGCAGAAGTCTTCCAAGCAAAGGTGTTACGATTGTTGGCGCATTCACATATATTATGAAGGATCTATCAACCGATTCCATTTTGTGTAACCATTGCGGGATAGATATTCACCAATTGCGTA